>NC_133897.1:66190273-66370273 GCF_964199755.1 Larus michahellis | reverse complement strand
TTCACAAAGCGAAAGCACGCAGTGCACAGACCAGCAAGGCACCCAACACACTCGCCTCTCTCCAGAGTCTTTCCGAACTAAGACAACTCAAACAAATCCTTATTTATATTACAGATTTACATTTTTACAGTCGGGGGGACCAATCCTCTGGTCCTTATTTAGAATCTACTCAGTTCCCTGGTTTGTAGTACCGACCATGCACGGAGGGACTACGTCTCTCCAAAGGTTTTTGCTGAGAAAATCTTCCAGAGCTTATTTCCAAACCTTGGCAAGCTGGGTAAGAGTTGCCTATTATTATTATTATCATCATCATTATTATCATTATTACTACTACTACTTCTTCTAGCACTACAACTACTACTGCTACTGTTACTATTAAGACATGGTTGCAAAGGAGGATGGATTCTAAAAGAAGTTGCAAACTGTGTGGCTCCTCTTCCAGCTTTTTATCTATATATGACTATTCTTTTGTTTAAGGAGAGCTTTCTCTAAACAAACCTTGCACAAAAGGTTTCAGTAATTAGTGATGGATTCAGGCAATGTAGCCATTCAAATATGGCTGTCCTCTGATCTAGAACGAGCTGATCGAACACCAGTGAGCTAAATATTTCTGACACCCTACAGTAATCACCAAGCCCAAATGTGAACATTTACAATCAAAACAGGTATTATTTTCTGCACTAGAAGACAGTCTCACGATCTGTCTATGTCAAAACTAATACGTATAATGCGTAAGCTTCACACAGAAACATAGAAACATAAACTACCGATGCCCACTGCCAGGAGGTATCAATGTGGACCTGTTCAGAGTTTCAAGATAACAACCAGCCTAGTGTACTAATTCATAAACTCAAAGAACAGCAGTTTGCATTTGAAATATAACTTGTGAAAAAGTAGAAGTGGAATACAGCAGTATATGTATTTCTCAGATGATCAGCTCTGTTCTCAATGAAATAAATGGCTAGTTTTGTGCTATCTCGGGGCGACCAAGCTTGCGCCCATACTAACTGAGGGCCTCTGTTTTGTATTCCTCCTTCCCTCAACTCCCAAGCCACAAAAATAGCAAGAATACTTTTCAAATCCAAGTACGTTCATCCCATCATCTGTCTTGAAATATTGAAGGACCACTTTCGAAAAATATTTTAGAGAACTATCAACTAATGAACTAATCAACTCCAAAGTAGACATACGAAGAACCTCACCACAGTATTTTCCATTTAGGATCAATTATTTTGTCATTTCTTAAGAACTCAAACAAGTTACATCTCTCTCAAAGCTTCACCTTCTCGGACTGGCAAGCAAGCAGGTGACGCAGATGGCACCGAAGTTAAGCGCTGCTTTGCCATTGATGATGGTACGTTCCCTGCACAGCACACTGAGGCTACTATAATGCTTCACAGAATGACAGACTAGGGGCTCAATCCAACACCTCCCACTCAAATGGGTAGCCTTTACTGACATTAGAAACACCACTGAAGTTAATGGGATTGAAAGAGTACGGACTAGTCATACAAACAGCAGTCTTTGTGGCTTTGCCCCAAACAAGCACTCCCGGAGCGGGGGGAAAAAAGCAAGACTGAAATGCAATGACTGATAAATATTTTTTTATATATATATACGTGTGTGTGTGTGTGTATTGGAGAAATGGACATTGCCCCGGAATTTCATAAATGAGGTTTTTAACATCCCTGTGAGTAGTGCTTATTAATATGAAAGCACTAAGGTACTGTATTTACTGTTGCTTTGAAGTGTAAGTTCTCACCGACTTCAACAGGGAATAAAGCTTAAAAGCATATGCCTCCACATGAAAGGATATTTCTGTTGTTTGACAAAACTCGATCACTTTATGAATTACAGAAACCAATACCGGAATTTTATCATTACTCCAGATTATTAAAAATTTTAAATGTTAAAATAGTAAGCTAAAAATTAAATTTTGTTTTTAGTTACAGCAAAACATAGCACTTTTCCATGTTTCCTTATCTTTTAGAGCTTGCTTTCATTTTCTGATATATCACAATTACATTATGTAACTTACATTAAGTACTCAAGAATTTAATCTTTTTTCTTTTATTTTTCCTGAAGAGAAACAGTATTTTTTATTATTACAGTGAGGATGCATTGCAGTAAAATTTTTCAAGGACTTTGGGGGAATTAATCGAGCACTTGCTTAATCTTACAGACACGGGTTGAATTTTGCAGTTCTTACTTACACAAAAGGTGTTGAATGGGAGTTTTGTCAAGCAGTCAGGATCTCAGCCACTAATAACCTCTCAGTTATTTTCTTTTTCTCATTAGCAGTCTAACAGCTAACGGACTAATCTGAAGCTGCTACCGGACGCAAGATGAATTACAGCACATGGAGCTTACCCTATGATAACACGTGAAAAATTGTAGGCAACATCTCTCAAACGGTACCCGGGGCGAGCTCCTGAGCAGGTACCAACCCGCGGAGCTGCCGCAGCGGCTCCAGCAGAGCGCTGTCGCTTTTGCACCGCTGGGGTCCGGCCCTAAAATTAGCCCGCAGAAATTCAAAAACGAAGGTGTTTTGAGAAAGTCACTTTGGGATGGCGATACCTGAAGCCGCCCAGGTGCTCTGCTGACTCAATGGAGGGGGCACGAGGGGGTTGACGCCGGGAGGCTTTGCTCTGCCACCCTCACCCGGCGTACCCACCGAACGCATTTCAGGCGGGAGCCATGCGTGGCTGCAGGGAGGACGGTGCTGGCCTGCTTTCTCACCGTCCGAGAGGAAGGGAGAAGGCTAAAACGGTGCCGTGGGTCCTTCGGCCACCGTCAGGAAACGCATATAGAGTCGAGGAAAAAAAATTGCCACAGCTTCTGACTACACGCACACAGGATTTGTAAACTTGGCTTTACCGGTTCTGCATTTTTATCACAGGCATGTGTCCTTCTGCTCTGTGTGAGAGGAAAGCCTCTTGTGGGATGTGCAAGGGAAAAGATAATGAAGGGATGCTTCAAAAATGCTGCCATCTACTTTTGTGCAACAGACTGAAATTAAACATCGCATTCTAGTCAGGTTAATTCTGAAAACATACGCTGTTTATTAAATGCCCCCTTTCTTAGGACTAACTGCGTCCAGCCTGGAAAAAGCCCCAACCGACTCCACTGTGTTTCGTCTTTGCTCCAGAATCTTTTCATTTTGTCTCAACTTAAATCACTTCTAGTTCTGTACATGTGAATGACCTGAAAAGTACCTTCTCGATTATATTAAATAAGGGCTATTACAGTCAAATGTTCTGCGACAACTCGGTATTTTGCTGTATTTGGTTACTCTGTATCATAGAATCCTCACATTACGTATGATTCATAAGACACTTGGATAAAATCAGGTAAGAGAATCAACATTTTCTAGGCTTTCATCTGTTTCAAATTGCTGACGCCTTCCTGAAGCATTCAGACAGAAGTGTGTCGTAAAGGAATCCAACAAATGTGTGAGTAAAATATTTTCTGAAGCTTCCTTTTAGACTATCTGCAATAATACAAATGAAAGCATGGGAAAGTGTTGTATGAATGACTTATTTCTACATTCAGAGCTGCATAATCGAGACTTAATTAATATTTTCTAAATGCAGTCATTTCTTTCAGGATGAAAAAGAACCAACACGGATCTTTCCCTGAGAAGCAGTGTATGAACTCTGAAGAAGTTTCAGAAAAAACTGCGTTCGTTAACACCAGCTGAAGATAAAATGTCTGCTAACTATGAAGGCAGATGTATAAAATGCTCTCACATGCAAATCCAATAATCATTTCAAAGTGCAGCATGCAGCATTTTTGTATATTTAAAACCAGCAATTTATAAATAAAACTCTGAGCACAGCACACGGATACAGGATAATTATTTACTCCTCCTATCACCAGAATACGCAAACTTATTTTTCCCCAAGCATAATTCAAATAAAGTAAGGAAATGCATTTTAAAACCCCATAAATTTGTTTTCAAAATTATATTCATTTGGAAACAGTAGCCTTGTAAGAACATATTGATCCTCGAAAAGAACAGTATTACTTTTTCCTTAGCTTTATCATCTCTTACAATTGACGGAGCTTTTAAAGAAAGTTTTCTTAAATTGTTAGAACACGTTTATTTTCTTGCAAATTAATTCTTTTTAACTCTTTATGATAGCTTTGAATCCCATAAAGAAAGATGAATTATCACATACTGAGCCCAAGCTGTGAAACAGGAGGAGACAAATAGAGACCCCTACTGTGTTTAACAATGTAGAAGAAATTCCAGGCTCAATAGAAAAATTTTCTGTCCTTTTTCTCAGACCACAAAAGCTGTTAGTACGGATTTGAACAGTGGAGGGCACTCTTGCTATGCAAAACCCGGTACTGACCTGGCACACTCGGTTTGATCTGTTCAGTAGCCTAAATCTCAGAATTTGTTAAGTAACAGCCACCTGTGGCACAGGCACTAACTGTCTTCTGTTTAAAACATTTGCAGCTTCTAATCTGGGCAGCAAAGCACTTCGTTATCTCAAACACTGGCGCCTTTCTACGTGTACACAGATGTGGAACAGATGCAAGCTTCACAAATGGTTTGGAATAGTTCTGCAAGATATCGTATTAAATAAGACCTGCGTTACGTTTTTCAAAATCTATATAAACAGCTACTCGGTTGGCTCTAATGGCACGTATACATTAACTTCGGGTTGTGTACAATTTGTGTACAAATATGCTGATGTTTGTAGGAACTGTTTATTCCGAACGCATCAAGTTTGATCGGGAATCCTAAAAGAAACGAGGTCAATACCTCTAACATAGCTGATATGAAAAAGACATTGAAAAAACAAACCAAAACAAATAAACTAGAAGAAAGATGCTGAGCACTACATTCTGCATAGCTTTCCTATTTTGAAAAGTATATAATTAACTACACCTTAAACTACGTAATTCTAACGCCCTGCAGAGTGAAGCCGGCCGCTCTCTGAACAACCACAGAAACGTCAACAAATGTGTGTTTGGAGGCTCGCAATAAGAGAAGCCAATGTGAGGACCCAATCCTGTGTTTCCTGAGCATCTCAAAACTGAACTTACAAGTACTGGACTCCA
Source organism: Larus michahellis (assembly GCF_964199755.1). Taxonomy (NCBI): domain Eukaryota; kingdom Metazoa; phylum Chordata; class Aves; order Charadriiformes; family Laridae; genus Larus; species Larus michahellis. Next base: position 66,365,200 of record NC_133897.1, on the reverse strand, counting down.
TGGATCTACTCCTTTGAGTAAAATTATTCACACGCAGGAGTGCTTGAAAGAGCAAACCCGGAGTGATCTGATGCCAGTCGTGCAGCTCAGTCATTTTGCTCATTTAACATTCTGTATACCGCAGTACTGCACAGCATAGAAAAGCACATAAAGATCTAAACAAATTCATTAGCTTTCCTCATTTCCAGCTTTGGGGACATTACTACATCAACAAGATCATAAAATATAATTATCAAATGGCACCAGTAGAAGGGATCTCCTGAAACACTGAATAGCGAGTCGGTTTTGATTAAACTGAAACAAAAATACTGCGGCACCTGCAGGGTTAATTAAGCAGCTCAAGATGTTGGGCTTCACAAAAGGAAACCTTTTTCCTTCTTTAAGAACTGTAAACACTTGTGCTGAACTAGATGGGCATTTGATAAGCTGTACAGCGTGTAGCAAACTCAGAGGGATCTCTAGTTAACACTCAAATTCAGTGTTAACACTTAACAGAACAGTGGTAAGCCGTGCTGCCAAGGTCAACTGCACAGATGTACTAATTGTATTATGAGCTTGACATCTAGTGGCCACCCCTGGCAGGGCAAAGCAGGCAAAGGTTAAATCAGCAAGCCTTGTCAAAGCACTTCTAACTACCCACCCTCAGGGAGAGTCCCGGGGAAGCTTTCTGGCACTCTCCGATCCACCACCACCACCACCCCCCTCCGCCCCCCGCCGTTCTCCCCGGCTGCCGGCCGGGCTCCCGCAGCAGCCCCGCCGCTCCGCACCGCGCAGCGCAGCGCCCACCCCCCGCGCACCCACCCCGGCCGCGCCGCCAGCAGGTCAACAGCCTCCCCAAGTGTTTCGGTGCGCCCTCGCTCTCTGGGTCAAAAAGTTTGGGGGTATTTTTTTTTTTTTTGGTGTTTCTTTTTCAACCAGTGAGAGGGTCCACTTTTTTTTTTTTTTTCTGGGGGGGGGAGTGGTGAAAGGGGGATGGAGGTGACCAGTATTAGAGATTGGCAGTAAGATTCTCAGAAGGCACTCTTTTTAAAGATTTAGCTTGCCCCGTAATAAATGTCGTTCGAGTGCGCTCACTCTGTGTACCCTAACTCCAGCAACGAAACACGAAAGACCCCCCCCACTCTTTGGTCCACTGTCTTTTCACTTTCCAACTTAAAAGAAACACGTTTTTTTAAATGTGTTTCATTACGGTTTTCCTTTTAAAAAACTGTTTTTCTGGCTTTCACAATTTTAAAGAAGTTTTCCTTGATAAGAAGAAATGTACTGTATGTCCAACAGCACTATAACAGAACCAGCTCCTAAAAGTATATTTTGGCCTAAATTACCTTTTTTTTTATTAATGGAAAACCTTCATTACATTTAGCGGGAAATTTTAAGAGGGTAAAGGAAACAGGATTTTGGCCCTTTACATTGAAATGTACAATTCAATAAAAATGTACTGATGGAACTAGGTTTACTCATGCTTCCTCTGAAAAAAAAAAATAGCAAATTACTCTTATTTTACAAATTCAATATTACTAAATAAATTATTCTTACATGCTTCATTTTGGAAAATGTGTCAGTACTTAGCTATTTTAATGTCATGCCAGACCTGCTTTATTATCAGCAAAAGTGATTGACTCACGTCCTGACTGACGGATAATCAACAGATATGCTTGTCCTGGCTTGGCAGTCAACAAATCAAATGAAGGAAAGATATCCAGAAAATCTTCCCAGGACTTAAACTATTTTTTCAGAAATGGCATTAATAATTGTTATTAATTTGTTTATTTTTACTCTTTTTTTTAGAATGCCACCCATTTTTTGCACTGTAGCTTTTCCTCTTTCTTAAGCAAGGAGAAATAATTTTCAGCAGCTGAATGTATGCATATTAATAGCTCAATTACATGGAATTTAAACCAACACCTTTCAAAATTTCCTCCCTCCCACTCCGAAAAAAAAGAGCCTTAATGTCTACCTCAGGAGATGGTAAGACTTCCTCAAGATCAGCACCACCAGATAAAATCTGACTCAGTTTTGTCTACTTTCATTGTTACACATACATCAGCAAATTGGCTGATTGTTGTAGTCTCCTTATTATTCCAAATATTTCCCTATTCCTAACACAGTTCAAAACAGAGTATTTTAAGTATTATACAAATACAGATGTTACATAGTTTGAATGTTAAGTCCCTACCATACTAGCAGAACTCTTTATATAAAGTTTCAATTACCGTTTCTTATCAAAGGGACAATTTTATAGCAATTCTTATTTGGCCTTTATTTTGCAAAACAAAAAGCCTTCTCTTACAGTTGCCTCGGAACAAACACTCCCCAAAATCACTGAAGTTTTATGTTTACTGACAGCTGCTAGTGACTTCTCAAGATTTAAAGGCAATAGTGTCTAATCCGTGTGGAATAACCTCTATTTTGAATGTAGGACTCTCCCTCCAAAATGTGTTTTCACCCTCTGTATATGCAGATAGAGTGAACACACTCCCATGGAGCTGGCTGCTCCACAGCAAACCATGTCGGAGCATGTGTACATACTCCAGAAGAATAGCGAGCGTAGTCACAAACTGCTCAAAACTGCACAGCCCAATGCTACTTCATGAGAACGAAAAAGATCCATGAGTTTAGACTGCGTTGTATGTATTGAAAAGTGGTGGTGGTGGGAGAACAGGTCCACTATTTAAAAAAATGACTGCAAAAGGCACATTAGAAAATTGTCAGTACACAGTTCACTACAAGGTATCCCTTCCACCTCAGACTAAACAATGATACATCTTTGCCAGAAACTTTACATGAAAAAGTCCAAAGCATCATTTATCACCACCCCTACCAGAACCTCACTTTAACACTCTAAGAATCACTTTTCAGCATTACAAAAAAAAAAAACCTTTTATTACGCCTACTTTAAAAATACAAATGCTGTATCCACGTTTTCATATAAAAATTAATCGTAGTTGAAGCATGTGCAGCGTATCTATAATTCTGATTCGTTTGTAATCTGTTGAATTAGGCGAGCACATTAGAAATGTAATTCCAGCTATTACAATGCTCTACATTTACTGAGAAACTGAGATTGTTGTATTCTACAGGCAATCACTTGAGTCCTTCTACTGCTGTTTTTAAATGATTTCTATCATATCTTCTAATTTAGTAAACTCAAAGTGTTTTTTTAATAGGTATCTTTTGTTCACTCTTCTACAGTGGAATTATTCAAGTAATATATCATCACTGGCTGTTTGTTAACACTTTCAAAATTATTAAAAAATATATTTTTCTGTTTCGACAAATAATTTCAAACGATTTTGAGTGTAAATCTGTAGTTGATGACATTGCTAATTATCTTCAGATTTCCAACAGTTTCTCACCTTCATGACATTGCCCTGTTTGAATGTAGTTGTGTTATGCTGCAGCCCAAGCTGGCTCTAAAATTATTTGTTCTGATTCTCCAACTTCTGTGGTAACGTTAGCACGAAAGTTATGGTGAGACCAGTCAACTTAAAATCAGGCCTAATGTTTATCTCCCCTTCTGCTCCCCAAACTGCCAGGCTTCTCTCTGCTACTATGAACGTCCCTTCACTCCAAGGGTTACGTTTACAGGACATTCATTTTTAAATGTTTCATTCAATAAAATTTATTTTGAGGTGGTATTAAACACAATTTCATTAAATAAACAATAAGCTTCATTTGCTTAATTTTGTGTTAACAACAACATCCACCTTTGAAGATAAACAGCCAAATTAGTGAAAAGGCTACATGTATCAGTAATACCGCTTAAACAGTTTGCTTTCTAAAAATGACAAATATTCTTACGCCGTGCAAACTATTCATGGCCTGTTGCAAAATATGTTCAGGAACTGTAGCAGTATCTCAATTACAGCTGTGAACAGAAACGAAGAACACTGACTTGACACAAAGTGTTTTAATTCATGAGATTTGGAGCGCTCACTATATCTGGCCTATAAAATTGGTTTCAGTATAGCAATCGTTAGGCTTCCTAATATAACGTGTAAATGATTTACATTACACTAATGTGCACTAGATAGCCCTCTACTCGTGTATCCTGTCTCCACCTTGTTCACATTGCTCAAATGAAAGTGCAAAACCAACAGCACTACTTTAGCTTGTTAATTGTTAACTGTGAAGGGTTTCACTCTATTAATTAAAATATGTTTTAATAAAAGGAAACATAGCACATTTTTATAACGGCCTTCTAAGGCTGAAAAGTATTTACATTGTTGCATTTTAGGGCTGCTGTGAAAGCCGATTTTGTGCTATTCAGGGACCACAATAATAACGCTTTAAAATTCCTCACTGGGATGCAATGTAGTCCTTTTGATGGAAAGACTGTCTTTCTCATTCGGCAGAAATAAATCCATTCATTTGATCATGTAGTCATTGAGGGCAATACAAAACAAACCAAGTGTGAGAAATTCTATGTGATGAAGTAAACAAAACAAAACCCCCCAAAAAAGGGGAAAAAAAAAAACATTTCCATGACAAAAAGATTCTTTGTCCTTAATCTACCCACCATATGCAAGCGTTTCTTTTTAGCATATCTCTTGTTCTAATCTCGGGTGACATGGCTACATAGATAAGATTCACAAAACAAAACAAAAACCTAGTTTAACAATTTTTTTCAATTTATTAACTCTCCAGGAGTGTCATAATGAAGTAGTGGGGTTTTATTTTTCTGTATTGAAATGGATTCAGAGCATGTAAAAGTTTATAATGCTAGTGATAAATTCTTAGACCTAGAACCCACACCAACAGAGACTGGGCTCAACAAAACTTGTTTACATAATAAAATAATAATTCTCATCTACTTGCCTATATTAATTTATTTTACATGACCACTGTTTCCTAAGGAAAAAAAAAATACATTTTGAAAATGCACTGCTTTGCTCCTCTGCTGTGACAGAAGGAAGCAATTCTCTGTGTGTCTGTTATTGTCAACACCCAAGTGGGTTTTCCTGGAGCAGCGGCAGTAGCCCCCTTAGCAGCCCTGGACAGTGTGGGACTCACTCCCTGGCTCCCCATATACCCTGGGAAGGAGCAGGAGGCTTAACGATTTGCCAGTCTGACAGATGTTTTAACCTGATGAAGTGGATTCACGCTGCCTTAAGCTTCAGGGCTGCAAAGTTCAGATACAATAGTCAAAATCCTCCTCGGGCTTCCACTTTGCTGCTTTTCTCTCCCCACAGATGCAACTTAAAAGTTATTATAATTTGGAAGCAGAAGAATGACTTTTTTTTCTTTTCGAAAGGAGGGGGAGAGGGGATAAAACAGTGAAGCAAGGGGCCTATACAGAAAGCAGAAAACACTGGGGCTCCCACTTGGGCTATGCGAGAAACTAAGAAAGCAGTGGGCTCTGTGCAAACAGGAAAAGAAAAACTTTCAAGTGGAAGCTCTCAACTTAGCCCAGGAAAAGTGAGTATGGGCTGTGGCATGCCTCCGCACGCTGCAATGCCAAGGACCACTAAGGAAATTAAAACTAAAAAAAAAAAAAAAAAGGAAGAAAACAACCCTGCAGCCCTCTTCTCGAAAAAAAATTACAGCAAGTGGAAATAAGCAGTGATTACGGCCCAAATCTTTCCAGCTTTGGACACTTGTTCACTAGCAGCCTGGGCAGCCCAGATGCATAAAAGCAAGTGTGCGTGTGCCTGCGTGTGGGGAGGGAGCGAAGAATGGCGGATGGGCGAAAAAATAACCCTTCCCCACTGCCTGCAGCCGGCGCGACAGGGGCTGGTGGCGGTGGTGGCACTCCGTGTCACCTACCACTGATAATAATTACAGTCGCAGCAGAGGCGAAGGGGGAAAGGCAGCGCGGGGTGGGGGGGGTGGGGGGGGGCGAAAAGCTGCTGCTCAACCTTCTCGAAAATAATGAAATCAACTCCGCTGCCCCCGCGCACCCGAGCGGCCCTGCCCGCTCCTACCGGCGTCCCCTGCCCGCTGCTCAGCGCCTGTCCTCCGCTCCCCAGGCGGCTGCCGGAGCAAACCGGGGAGGCGGGGGGAGGCCGGGGCAGCCCCAAACCCAAACGGGCTGCCCAGAAACGCGTCTGCCCTCGCAGCCTGCGCCGGGCGGCCCGGGGCGGTCGGGGGGAGCCCCTTGCACCGGCCGCCGTGGGGCTGCCCCCGGGGCGCGCCCCGGGGCCCGGCAGCACCCGGCCCGCGGGGGACCCGCCCCGCCCCGGAGCCCCCAGCCCCAAGCCGGGCAGCCCGGCCCCCGCCGCCCCAACTTTCCTGCCGGGGGGGAGAGGGGAACATGGCTCCTGCCCTCTCCGACCCTCCACTGGAGGGGAGCGGGAGGGGGGAGAAAAAAGGGGTACCCCGAAAAATCGAGGGAGCGCAGCGGGGAGGAGGAGGAGGCAGGCGCTGCTGCGGGGTGCCCGCTCATGCAGCTGCCCGAGCCCGGGCGAGTGGGGAGGGAGGGCCTCGCCCCGCCGCCGAGCCCGGCCGCGATAAAAGCGCTCGGGAGGCCGGGAGGGAGCGATGGTTAGGCAGGGGGTGGGCTGCAGAAACTTGGCTAAACTGCTAACTTCTCAGTTCCGCTGCCTCTTCCCCCAGCTGCTCTAATTCCCATTCTCCCGCGGCAGAGTAATTGCGCTCCCATGTTCACCATCACCATAAATCCACCTATCTCCATCCGAAACACACTCACAAAAGGAGAGAGAGAAGGAGAAAGAGGCGCCGGGAGCCCTTACCGTGCTCAGAAACTACCTCCGCTTGCAGCTCTTCGTCCGATTTGAGGTGCTGGGGTTTCGCTTGCTTTCGACGAGACATGCTGCTAACTGAGCCGTCTTGACTCTGCTTTTTGCAGAGGCATCAGCGACGTGGAGGTGGAAAGGGGGGAGGAATTGGGAACGAGGGAAGGGGGGGGTTGGGGCTTGAAATAACTGTTCGCAAATAAAAGTCGAGTTGCAAAACAAACCAAACAAACAACAACAGAGAAGGCAACCAACCAAAAAGAAAGGGGGGGGGGGGGTGGGAAAAGAAAAAAAAAAAAAAAAGCAACGCTAACCAGCCAACCAAACTGGGAGTGAGTGAGTGAGTGCGCGGGTGAGTGGGTGAGCGAGTGGGGGATCAGCCGGGCGGGGTGTGCGCGGTGCGGTGGGGTGTGCGCGTCGGGCTGGGGCGGCTGCGCGGAGCGCGCATCGGGCTTTGTAATTATGATTGTGAATAATGCATGGCGATTAATGGTGCTGGGGGCGAGCGCGGATTGGCGCGGCTCCAGCGGACTCAGGCTGCATATGTAAATGAAGGACGGGGCTCCGCAATTAGCCGCTTCGCTCCGCCAAATGATGCGTCTCCCCGGCACCGGCAGCGCCGCCTGCGAGAGGCACCGACCGCGGCGGCAGCGAAACACACACGCACCACGCAGGAGGGCTCTGTTTTGCACACACTTTACACAACATATGTGCAAGGTTCACTTGTTGGGGGAGGTCACGATCTTCGCTCTTCTGTCTGTCTGTCTTTCTTCCTCCCCCCGGCTTTCAGTTTCTTTTGCTCTGCTTTCTTCTGCTCTCTTTGCTTTTCTGGCTTTTTTTTTCTCTTTTTCTTTCTTTCTTCACATCACTCTGCGTCCTCTTCTCTCTTGGTCTCTCTTTCCCCAGAAGCTGATCTACAAGGCATCTGATTTCTGCGTGCGTGAGTAATTTCTTCCCAGGAGGAAAAGAAACTTTTGTGTATGCTTTTTCTTTCCCCCTTCTTTTCGGTGTGCGTGTGTGCTGCTCTGCTTTTCTTTCTCCTTGATCTTCACATGCTTGTCTTTCGCTCTTCCTCCATCCTGTCTCCTTTCCCGTCGCTCTTTCTCTGTCTCCCCTTCCCGGCTGACTTTTGTTCTCTCGTCTCTCGAAAGCGCACGCACGCACACGCAGAAGACCTTGGGCAGTTTTGTCTTTCACCTCTCCTTCCTTTTTCTTTGTCTTGCAGCTTCTTTCTCCAAGCAGAGACTCCCCGTTGGTGGTGGTGGTCACTTCCTGTTGTCCATTGGTAGGAAGTTTTTTTTTCTTTCTCCCTCTCTCTCTCAGGTTGTAATGACTTTTTGTGACACTCCTCGCCCTTCCCCCCTCCCCTCCCACCCCCCCGGCTCAGTCGTGTGTCCTGCTAGCTAACGACAGCGGTCTCGCGTGTGCGCCGATGAGCAAGTCCTTGGTCTCCAGCAAGTAGTATCGATCCTCTCCCAGATTTGGGGGGGTGGCTGTTGTTGTTATCGCAGGGGTGATTCCCCCCCTCCCCTGCCTTGCCTCGCTCGCAGCGGCGCCGGCAGCCGCTCCCAGCGCGGCGGCTCCCCCGGTCGATGCCTCCGCTCCGTGCCGAGGAGCGCACGGTGCGCGCCCCGCGGCCGCTGTTGATTTCGGGCAGATAAACTTTCAAGTTTGGGAGCGGTGCGGGTCAAACGGCAGCTCCTCCTACTCTCCTCCTCCTCCTCCGCCTCCCGTGCCGCGCTGCCGGGGCTGCCGCCGGGGCTGCCCCCAGCCCCGCAGCCCGATCAGCTCCCCGCCGCCTCCGAGGCTCCCTCTCCGCACGCACTTTCCCAACAGCGGCTTTTCTCCCAGGCCTCCCCCTTTTTTTGTAAAAGTGAGGAGGAGGAGGGGGGGAGGCAGAGACTTCCCTCCCCCCACCCCCCCGCTTTCCCCTCGATCGCGTTACAAGTTGCCGGGGAGCCGGGCCGAGCCCCCCCCCCCGCCTCCCCCGTCCCGCCGCCTCGCCTCCCCTCCCGCCCCGTCCGTCCCCCCGGGGAGGCGGGCGGCCCCGCCGCCGCGCAGCAGCTCCAGCGCCCCGGCCGCCGCCACAAGTTGCCGCTTCCCGTCGCCGTCCCTGCCCGCCTCCCCCTGGGCCGGGGCGGGCGGGGAGGGCGGCCAGCCGGGCTCCCATGGCAGGCAGCCGCCGCTAGGATGTACCCCACCGTCGCCGATCGCCGCCGCACCGCGCAGGGGCCCGCACTGCGCGCACTGCCCGGGGGCGCAGCTCGGCGCCTGTGTGTGCCCGTCTGGTTTTGGGGCGGGGGGCTCCTCCAGCGACCCCCCTCCACTGTTTTGGGGGGGGGAATTTTTTTTTTGCCTTTTTTTTTAAAAAAAAAAAAAACAACGACCCTGTGAGTTGCAGCACGGTCCCTGCGCGCTGCTGGCCCCGCGCCCCCCGCCCCGCGCCGCGCTCGGCAGTACGGCCCCGGCGCCGGCCCTGGCTGGGACGCGGAGGCGCAGCCCACCTTGCCGGGGGCGGGAGGGAGGGCGGCGGGCAGCTCCGCGTATGGGGCCGGGGATCAGTGAAAGGGATTTCCTCCTAATACCCCCACCCCGGCCCGTGTAATCCAGCCCTTAGTCCTTAAAACACACTGACCCCCCGGCTTCTTTGGGAGACTCCTCTGTGTAAACTTTCCCTGCTGATAGCTCGCTTTATCTCGTGCGTTGTCTCGATACCGTGTCTCTGGGCTTTCGGTTTATTCCCCGCTTTTATGTCGGCAGGCAAACCAAATAAAGTTAGAGGCGACAGTTTAGGCCACTCCGGATAGTTTGCTGACATGCATACCATCAGCGATTTCTGTGGTGCAGGTATTCGTTAGAAACGGGCACGAACCTTAAGGGAAACCACACTGAAGCGCCAAATCAACGCCTCTTAGCTATTAGGCGAGTGCACTTTTCTGTCCTTCGTTCACCGAGATTTGTACACGAGACCCCTCGCAATGATTGCCCTCTTTATAATTAAAAAACTTGTTTGGTGCCTATAAATTCTAATGCATCTTCTCTCCGTGTATCCATCCCCGCTGAAAGTTTGGTCGCACTGAAAGTGTCTCATTTAAAATATCTGGAGACGATCGTGATGGCTGAAATCTGATGTAATTTTCTAATATGATGTGGGAGGGGACGAGCCCATTAATTGAGCATGGTTGTTGGTGTTTGGTTTTTTGGTTTTTTTTTTTCCGTCAGAAGTAGGGATTTATTGCACCCGGCGCACACGAATAACACGTTACGCGCGCGCGCGTGTGCGTGCGTGTGTGTGTGTGTGTGTGTGTGTGTGTGTGTATTCTGCGTTAGATGCTGTAGGCAGAGTGCAGGTGAAAGCGAGCGTCTGAGAGCGATCCTGTAACCCCCAGCACCGCAGCCGCGAGTGGGACGCCGGAGTTAGGGCTTCTCCTTCAAAAGCAGAGGCGGTACATTTCTCCGACTTGCTTTAGGTGAAGGGGTTCAGCTACCCCCTGTGACCGAAACATTTGCCTGGAATAAGAGAGGATGCACTTTAACCTCGCCCAGGCATTTTTTTTCCCCCTCAATTGCAGTGGTACCAGAAATGTGTCAATTTTCATCCAGTCATCTTTTGAAAGGATTTGTTGCCGTTGCTCAGGCAACATTTTTCCCCCCTAAACTTTGGCGTTTTCTATCGCTCAGTGCCTGGTAGTTCCCCCAGCAGCAGACGATTTCTTGAAGAGCGTTGTGCCTTTCTTACAGAGCGATGCGGGGGAAAAAAAAAAAAACAACAGGCAGCTCATTGACAGCATCATAAAAACAAAACTTTGTTCTTTGTAAAAAGTAAAATGATTGAAAATTAATATGATTTTGCGGAACGTGAGAGAGTCTTTAAGTGGAAAATTAAATAATCCCGTCTTTAATGTTTAATGAACAATGGAGAACACAACAGGCAAGAAAGGCATAATTACCAGATTTGTATCTCTTGACATTAACATATTCTAGGGTTACAAGTGATACATTTTATGGTTTTCTTTTCCCTTACGCCGCTCTCCTCCCCACTTTTTCTCTTGGAGAAAAAACCCGCCGCGATGCGCGGGGGTCGCTGAGCGAGTTGCCGGGCGGCGCGGCCGCTGCTCCCCGCCCCCCCCCCGCCTTTCTTCGGTCCCCGCCGGGGAAGCGCCGCCGAGCCCCGGCTCCGGCGGGCACCGCCGGGACCTGCCGCCGGGAACGGCGCGCATCGCCGGGGGAAACTTTCTACCCGAGCTGTGTGGAAAACCCTGACAGCGCAGAGGGCTCGGGAGGCGAGTGGAAAGTTATGGAGAGATACGCGTCTCCTCCGGCCCCTGCCTCCCCTTCCCCCTCCGCCCCCCCCATCCCTGGCTCCCCATTACACTGCAAAGTTTTCCACGGACCTTTTAATTAATCTTCCTGACTCGAGGGCGAAGAAAAAAAAATAATATAAAATTATGCATTCGCTGAAGTTGGGCTGAGAAAACCACGGCCACTTTTGTGGGGGTGGGTATCGCTTAGCCGCGTAAATCTTTGCGCACCCAGGTAGGTAGGGGCGCGCAGAGGAGCGGGGGACGCGACACCGCGCAGGTGTGCGCGGCAGCTGCGCGGCCGGCGGTCACGCGTGTCGTGGCGCAAACCTCCCCCGCTCGCGTCCCCCTCGCCGTGACTGGTGGGTCCACTGAAATACTTTACTAGTGATGGGAAGCAAAAGTTGTTTTTCTCTCCGTAATTAAATCTAATTTGTTAATTGTCTTCCTCTTTTGCGATGTGGCTTTCATCGTCAGAAGCCCTACATTATTATTCCGCCTGATTAATAATATTATTTACCAACTGGTACTTTATTTTTTTTTACATTAATGGGACGCCTAGTTACGCGTTTGCTTTAATTTTTGTCCTTATTCAGAAAGCTTATCTACAAGATTGACTCTACAAAGAGCGTATAAGTAGTTCTGTCTACACTTGTGCTTTATACAAGGTTATTGTTCTTAAACCCGTCAAAGTTACCAGCATGCAGATAAGATGGAGCTGACGTTTCGTGCAATCCATCTACTGTCTTTTATAGTTATTATTTTGCTCAGCAACTTTATTCGAAGGGGCGTGCAATTATTTCGGCTTTATTTTCTATCATCTCCTACTCTTCCTGGCGAGCTGAAGTAGCGTCTTCCCACCCCCTTTCTGCACCACAACTTTTGTTTGAGGACCCTGGGGTTAAATCCAGCACAATTTTGTCTGTTTAAAGCTGCAATGCTAATTCGTTCTCACATGAGCAAAGATATTACCATACTAATATTATTATTGGTAAGAAGAGGTAATTGATAACACCACCTGCCACTCTGCAGCAATCACGATGATAAATGTTTCCATCAGAGGGAAATCTGTGCTTGGTCTACCACAGCCTAACCCAAACAGCATGTCAAATGTCAATTATAAAGATGTTTCTTTTCTATTACAATTTTTTTGTCGAAAGCAACTAGCCCCACCACGAGATTTATAGAACCAGTCCACAGCACAACCGTGCCTAAGCGTTTTGCCTTAAACATTTAAGTTACTTTTCCTTTTATTTAATATCATGACACCCTTGGATCTAAACAAACATCGATTCATATACACAAAAGCTTATGTTCACACTTAGCAAACTCCAATTACCATCCACTTCCGTTCTTTAACCTAACAGATGATACATTAATTTAACCAACATTTTTAAATACTTTGTGGAATATTTGTAATGCACATAGTTGCGGGGATATTATCAAGGCAACATACATTTAAGCTCATACATGCATGTCATGCACACATATAGATGCATAGGTGCTGTATATACTAAACCACTGTATTTGTATTGCAACACATGTCTGTCAGCACATACTCCAGGAAGTACACGTAGGAATACAGCATGTGTATAAAAACAGTGCTTTTAGCCCCTGTGCAAAAAGCTGTATGCTTCCGAAAATGACAAGTGAGATGAATATTAAAATGTGTATGTATATATATATATGCATACCACACACACACGCACGCACAAACGATGTAACATTGTTCACTAACTCTAGCTATATAAATAGTGCCGTCAAGTATAAAAACTTTCATCCCCTTGGCTATAGATACGCTCAGAAGATTATTATTAGTTTGTATTAATAGAGGCAGGCCTCAAAAGACGAAATCAGCTATTGATAATTGCAAGAAGTATACAGCAGCTACTGTATCGATCGGCTTGTCCCTTATTCCCCTGGTATAGGAGAGATAAGAAGACACGCTCTTTAGTGCAATATAATTTCTTTTGACCTATCTGCTTGCTACAGACTTATGATGAATAGCCGGAGTGGTTAAAGTCCTTTATCACGAAAGTTACCCCTTGATATAATATTGATTCTTTATAACTAGCTCCAAACACAAAAATCAAACTGTCCACTTGACCATCATCATCATCAATATCATCACAAAGGCTCTGGAATAAAGATCAGGACAGGACTGAAAATGCTTTCTATAATCTGCTCACCTAATCTTTATTTGCTGATGACGAAAAGAAAAGGGGTGTGAGTGTGTGAGTGTGTGAGTGTGTGTGTGTGTGCGTGCGCGCCGCGGGGGTGGGGGCGAGCGGGACGGGGAATGTCATCTGAACAAATAATAACAATAAAAAAAAATAGGTTAAGAAAAAAGACCGTTCAGCCTCCTTCAAAGGAAACCAAATGATGATCACCGAAGTTAATGGTCACGCTTCGAAGCGCCGCTCTCCTGAAGGAGAGGAATCAAGTGCAGAGAAGGCCCGACGTGATGTTATACTCGGGTCGTCCGTCCGTCTGTCCGCCCCCCCGCCCCGGCCCCCCAGAGAAGCCGTCTGCGGTGAATACAAAGAGTTATGCAAGAAGCAATCACGGCAGGAGTGCTATCAGGCAGCATTTTCCTTGCTTAGAGTCAGGACTAACAAGTCGTCTTCTCACTTTCTCTGCTTTCGCCGGTACACGAAGCGATCCATCATTTATTTCCTGATCACCTGGTGAGCCGTTAAAAAAAAAAAGGTAAAAAAAAAAGCCCCACGTTTTAAAAAAGGAGACTAGGAAACGAGCCGCTGATGTTTGGGTTGATGCTTAACGTGCATTATCTATAGGGTGTTGTAGAAAAGAAAGAGCATAATCCACATGTATATTGCCTTAAATTAACGGTATTTCCTTTGCCTTCCCTCTCCATAGTACCAGCATGCTTTTGCTCAGGGTTGCATTAGCACAATCACCAGTAATTACAAGCCTGTATACACTGGGAGAATGAAGATTGGGAAGGTGGGAGGTAGGACGTGATTCCCCTTTGGAGCAATCAGGACTGGGAAAGGTTTCATTCCATGCAAACGGTACGTTGATCATATTTAATGGGCTGGTTAGACTCGCATTCAAGCCGAGGTGCCATTTCAGCGCAAGTTTGCGCTTTTCAGGCGAGAAGGGGAGGCGGAGGGTGGGGGGGGAGGGGGGGAAAGGAGGGAAGGAAAGGGATCAAAGCGGCCACGGCAGCTGAAGTTGTATTTACTCCGTCCAGCGCCCCACGGCAGGGCTGCTCCGGGGAGAAGGCGCTCTCAACCTCCGCCACCCTTTGGGGGGAAAACGGGGTGGGGGCGAGGGGCAGCGCCGGACAGACCCCAGCAAGCGGCGGCCGCGCCGCGGGACGAGCCGTGCCGTGCCGTGCCGTACCGTGCCGAGCCGGACCTGCCCCGCCGGGCAGCGCCGCGGAGAGCCGGGCCGGGCCGTGCCGTACCGTGCCGCGACCCGCCGCCGCCGCTGCCCGGGACGCGCCGAAGCGCCGCGGCGCCGGCTGCAGCCGCCTGCCCGCTCGTCCCCCGCAGCCGGGTGTGAGGCGATGGCGGCCCCTGCCCGGCCACAGGCTTCTCCGGGGCGCCCGGTGCCACCCCGGGGGCTGCCGGGTTCGTCGGCACCTTCGGGGACCCGCGGCGCTGCCGCCAACTTCGCCCGACTTGGTGGATTTCGCCCTGCCTCCCGTCGCCCCCTGCATGGAAGCAGCCTCGGCCCGGGCAGCCACGGGGCCGCCGTTGCCCACCACGCCGCCGGCTTTTCCCCGGGGAAGTGAGGGGCGCAGGCGGCCGCGGTGCGGTGGGGCGGCGGAGCTCCCCCCACACCCCGCCCGCGGCGGTGGCGCAGCAAGGGTCAGGGAGGTGGCGGCGGTGAGACCCGGCGGCTTCGACAGCGGGAGCCGCGATGGGGCACCTGCCCTTCCCCGGGCCCTCCTCCTGCCGCCGTAAGGGGTGCAGAGCCCCCCACCCGCGGGAGCGACAGTGACAACAGTTACTGTCATCGCACTCCCATCCCTTCTCACAGGGGAGGCTTCGCTCGCTCTATGTGCAGCTCATAATTACATATTTTAAAAGCTTTCCTCCTTCCCACTAAGGCCCCGGCACCCTCTTGATTCCTCCTCCCTGCTGAAACAACCTACTGGTTTATCCAAAAAAACCAGTGGGGTGGTGAGGAGGAAAGGATGTGATAAATATCGAGATCCGTTGAGGCCTTCGTCTGCTCCTCAGCAGGTCACACAGACACACACCCCTCCTGATGAGTCTCCCCACCCCTAGCAGATATGTCAGAAGAATTGTTCACTGACCTTTGCAGTAGATATTGTTAGAGGATGAAATCAGTCAATCAAAAAAAAAAAAAAAGCCTTTTGTCCGGGTTATGACACACAACTTGAAATTAATTATAAAACAGGCATCACAACTGCACACAGGGGAACAGAGGGTATTCTTAAGAATTCAGTCCTTTGGGGGATAACAAGAGGCGAGGTTTCTCAGCAGATGCAGTCTAACACGCTATGGTCTCTTCCTAAAACCAGATGATGACAGAAGGGAAACAATGAAGAAGTGGAAATGGGCAAGTACATCACTCTGGCTGGTGGGAGAGGGGCGAAAGGGTGCTTTCAACCTTAAACTACTGGTATGTAGAAAAAGTTGATCAAATGAGGATGGTCGCTGGGTTTTTTTGTTCAGCAATGCATATCTTTACTATGACCTAATGATATGTGTGCTATTGAACTTTACAAAATGCATTCATGCTTCCCTTGGCAGGTCTAGGTGTAAGAGTTGATGACTAACAGAAGTAATACAGATTAGAATCAATTCCCCTTATCTGGTGACAAAAAATAACATCGTGTCAGCACTGTGTACATCCTATCGTCAAACGACACAATATAATTTGATTAGTTGAATAAATAATCAGGTATGTCCAGACATATAGGTCACCTACTTGCAAATGAGATTATCCTGCTTGGGTACAGGCAGCACCTGATTAGGAAACAGCTTCTCTCTGTGTCACTCTAGCTTCCCTTTAGAAAGAACGTCTGATATTTTCAAATGCAAGGGTTTTTGAAATGCTTGCATATTTTGCGAATCCTATATGTGTTTTCATGCTCGCATGTAACATTTATGCAGTCTATACTGGAGATACCACCTTTACTACCGAAGCTAGCTGAGTTGTCCCTATTTCTCAGAGTATTTGCAAGTTTTAAATGATAGCCCATGTGCTGTGATCTGAAATAAGGATAGCTGAAATACAATCTTTTGAAAACTAAGCAGCATACATTTCCATAAATGATTTTGGCTAACCCACTCTCACTACACACCCATATAAATAACAGGAATGTGAGAAAGAATAAAGTGTTAGATAAGGGAGGATGGAAACATTTTAATTCTGAAGTCCACACTAAGGAAGATCATCAAATCCCAAGATAAGTATGTTGCCCTTTCAATGTAAACCATTACATCACATGCTGCAGAAACAGGAGAAAGCTCTATGTATGTGCTAAGGCTCTTCGAGGTTGTGGTTTCTGCTGGGTTTGAATCTTTTCAAAAGACACTATTGGCCAGAGGGAGCTGGGAAAAACTTTCTTGGCATTTTACTTTTTCCATAACTTGTGAATTTTCACTAATTAAGTGCGTAACATTCTGGAATACGTTTTGCTATGAGACGATGTGTGTAAGCTTCATACAGCGCAGCCTGGGTTAGAATCACTTGGAGGTGCGTACAGAAACAGGAGAAAGAACAGAAAGCACAGCCAATAATGAATACTTGGTAAAGAAGCGCTATTAAAAGGAAGAAAAAGAGCAGTTTGGGAAAATAGATAGGAGACTGAGCCACTTGAGTAGTAAGAGAATAGTGGTAAGGGCAAAAAGGTGAAACAGAGATGATGGGAAGGGAGATTACATGGACAGAGAGAGAAGGGGACTGTGAGGAGAAAACACGTGTTTTGGAAACATTAGCACTGAGTGCACAGAAGTTAGCAAGTGAAAAATTACAGCCTTTATTTTACATAAAGAGTTATGCAAGGTAGGATTCTTAAAAATCTTTAGACTCTAAGTAATAGAACAAGATTCTGGAGGATTTAGGTATATCAAACCTGTGGATCCTATTTAAAACTTTTCTTCTTTGAATGTAGAATGAAATATCGGTTTGTTTGATGAGAAAAGTTTCTAGGCAGAAACTGGCACAAAGTTTATCTGAAAAGGCAGTGTTGCTTTCTTTGGACATGCTGTTAATAAAATTAAATCAAAAACCAAAAAAAAAAAAAAAGAAAAAAAATTCTACCCTGACACTTGCTTTGCTTTCTAGGACCTCCAGCAGCTGATAGTGAGTCATATTATTGTAGATCTTTTGCATATATATATTTTATATATATAAGGCACATCCTTTTGTTTGAACTGATCATGATGTGATCATAAAATCTCATACCTTTTCAAGTATGTGCATTTGATTCCTTTGCAAATCTCACCTGACAGCACTTTCACTTAAGGTAAAACAAAATGGCAGTGGTAGTATTGACTTTCTGGGTTTTTTTCACCACTGAAAGGTATAAAACGGTGATAATGGTGATAGGGGGAGGGACTCAGCTAAAATTTATAAAGTATCACTTTTGGGTTGCAAACATTTACTTAAAGAGTGCAATAATGCTCCCAACTTGCGATTTTGGCTATTACAGCAAAAACTCTGCCATTACTGTGATCAAAATCAATTGATCAGTCAATCACCCCACCTGCCTCTGTCTGCTGGCAGGAATGATACTGCAGAATCTGTTCTCGCTCCCCTTTGTGAGAATAAAGGGAGAGTTTTATTTCACAATTTGGAATGTGTTTACTGAATGCACCAGCTTTTTTATGTGCATGTGCACACACGTGTGTGTGTGTGTATATATATATATGTATATTTAATAGTTGTGTACAGAGCTGTGCACATATATCCATATAGATCTGAAAACTATACTTGGCCACCTCTATTCTCTCTCCCATGTACTCAGGGCTTGATTTCAAAATAACAACCAGCCATGCACACCTCTTCACAAAAATGGTTATCTTAAGAATCTAAGCAGTCAGTAGAATCATCTATCCATGACAGTAGCTATGCCGTGTTTTCCTCTGTCAGGTGCAGAGGTGTATTTGTGGTTGAAAGACAGCCACCTTTTCCCACAGTGGGAGTTTTCTGGCTCAAGTATATTTATTTTTGTGTGCTCTCAAAGAAAATAAGTGCATCTATATCATGTGTCACAAGCACAATTTCCAAGTGCAGAATCTGACTTTCAGAGGCGCTGTTAAATTCATGAGAACTATCAATCCAATCTATTAGGTAGGTCTATGATAAATTTACAAATACTTCATGTATCATATTCACGGTTAGGCTAGAGAGGAACAGAGACAGACACAAATACAAGGGGGGTGACTCAAAAGGTTGTAGACCAACCACTGATTGCTTACGATTAGAAAAAATTTCCATGATGGGCAGGTGATTTTACAGTCAACATCGGTAGTGTTTCTGACGTTTCTCTAACACACCTGATACAGGCCGTTGCCACAGACCGATAACAAATAATCCAGACAACTGTCCTATGCCAGCCTGACAATTTGTATGTACTTCTGTTCTCTGGTCAAGCGTGGATTACATCTTTATATCTCTGGTGCTTCCTCTCGTCTGCTTCCCCGTCTCTGCTTCCATGAGAGATTAATATTAGCTATATTTTCACTTAATAGATCATCCCAGTATAACACAATGCAAGTTACTATCCTTTAAATAACCTTCATTTTGCTTAATTGTCAAGGAGACTAGAAGAGGGAGCGGGAAGACGCAGAGGGGAAGGAGGGTCTGCTGTGATGACGGTGCCTTGCAGGCACTGGACATAATTCCTGCTGCGAGGTGGACATTGCCTGAGCAGGGACAGTCCCATGCTGTGAACCCAGGCGCTCCTGTCAGGAAAGGGAGCGCTCAGCTGCCGTTCACCCCTGCGCTGAGGACTAGCAGCCGTCCTCTTAGTTTGCCATCGAAGAGCTGATTTATACAAAGGGTTTGCTTTTGAGGAAAAAAAACCCTGTTGTAAGCCTCGCTGTGAGATATTGACATGCATGCGAGTTAGGTAGCCTTGTTGCGTTATTTTCATGTACTTGAGATCCATATAATTTATTTTAACGGTCAAAAATAGGATAGGCGAGGTGGTGCCACATACGTGTTCTGCATTGCCTGTTTCATTAGCTGAGTTGTTTGGACCCTGCTGTTTTCAGAGAAAGATTTTGTATTTGACACATCATGCTAGTATCAGTCATTAGGCACAACTGCATGTGATTGGTGCTCTATAAATACCTGTGCACAAGTGGTTTGCAATTGTTGCTGTATAAATACCTACCAGAGATAGCTCTGCAGTGGCCAGGAAATAAATGAATCAGATTGCCCTACAAGAAACGCATGGAAGTAGGTAGTGAGAAAATACTGTACGAGGCTCCTTTGCAGATGCGATAACATTGGTTTCAGGGAGAGGACTCTGGAGGTCACTCCAGGACCCAGGGATCCTGCAGATGCCTCTGCTAGTGTCACAGGCTCCTGCAGCTTTGCCTGGCTTCCAGGTAATGCAACATCGATGGATGTGCACAGTGTAGTTTCTCCACTGATTTCTCCTGCTTAGGGGGCACCAGACCAGGAAAGAGGGTCTGCTGGAAAGCCTGGTGTTAGGTGGCTGAAATAACTGCTCGGAGGACTTCTGCCATGGTTGGTCACTGAAGCGTGAAGTCTGCTTATCCTTAGCCTCATCACTGAAGTTCTGCTGTCACTGTTTGACAGTCTGTCTCATATCCTCTAGGGTCTTTCCAAAGTATCTTCAAACCCACAAGAAAAGCCTTTAGACACAGACTAGTTGGCCTGTGTAGGGGAGTGATTAGAAACCAGGCTTAGATTGTCTTCATGGAGGGATTTTTCCAGTTTTCCATCAAGCATGCAAGCTAAAACCACTCACATTGTTGTCTCTTCCTGTAATTTGAGAGAGAGATACATTCCTCACCTTAATGCAGGAACCATGGATCATACCTCCAGGTGAATGGAGGTAAGAACAAAAAAAAAAACAGAGAAAAACAGTTTTGACTTTGTGATGCAGCTTTGCTGAGAAAACCTTCAGTCCAGGCCAGGTGAAGACAGGAGCTCAGACTTGGGCTGGCTGGATAATGAAGACAAGCTCCGACCTGTTCCTACACAAGCTGGACGTCCAGCGCTGGTGGTGTGTTAATCCAGCCGGGAAACTCTTCTGGTTGGCCACTCAGGCTGTTGGGAAAGTTGCTTTGGATTCAGTTGCCAAAATTTAGTCAGTTTAGTCCTTAGAGAGGTGTTGGAGGTTAAGAAGTCTAGGTGTTTTGTATGTATGAAGAACAGCAACATCTTAAGCATCACCAAGGAAAGGAAACAGTAGGTTGTACAAAAAGCGATGACCACGATAAGGAAAAACATACCAATGCCTGTCTAATTTGCCACAGCATTTGCACAGAGCCAAATATAGTCCTGCTTACAGAATTCAGTAGTCTGACACCCGTCATTATTTGGACCTGCTGGTTTCAATGGGAATTGCATCCTGATATAACACAGAAATCAAATTTGGCTGTTACATCAGATTGGTGTAAGTTACAGTCATTTTGAACATCTGTTGAATCACAATTAAGTATGATTATGTACTTCACCCCCTATAGTAATTTCCTTACCTAATTATATCCAACCACTTTGTATGCCGCTATCGAATTTGCCCAGGTATATTTCTGAGTCAGTACTCCTGTAGCTCTGCAAATGTTATGATGTTGAGACAAGAAAGTACTTTTTTAAATTAAGAGCAATTTACAATATGTTACACTTTCAACATTCAATTAAATAATAAAGATATGAGAATGAAATCCTTTTGCAACTCCAGGGAGCCACTGATGGAATAATCTGCAAATAAGATTAAAAGATTTCAGTACAACTAAGATTGCCTTTCATGACCTTAAATGTCATCCCCATCAGATTTAATACTAAATCCTGAATTTTTCCTTTTTCATTAGTCAGTCCAGAGATCATAATGCTTTATCATGATGTAGAAGATGGGTATTAGTATGTGAATAATGCTTTATGTTCTAGAAATACATACTGCTCGATTTATATTTCCATTTCAACAGTAAAACCTTTGCTGTATAATGTATGTAAAGCTCCCACCTGCAAACATGATTATTCTGCGCTGTTGACATCACATTATTATGCAATCAATACTTTGTCATGACTTGCGTATTTTTTAGTTTCTCTGGAAATTTGCTGCTTTATAATTCTGACTGAATAAAGAAATCTTTCCTACCATCCAAGCTCATTTTTGATTAGTAATTAGACATTTACACATGAAGAGCAAATTGGATGAAAGAACTCTCCCCCCGCCCCCATATATCGCCAAGATGATTTAGCCCAAGTGAAACTTCAGCCATGCATGAGGAAGTCTGAGGGGGTAAAGGAGGAGAAAGGATTACTTTTTCATTTGGTATTAAAGCAACCATTTAATATGAATTAATTTCATAGACAACCTAATTTTGGGCTGCGCATTGCTGAGCATATTATCTGAAGCAATTTAACAAAGCCTCCTAGAGTATTGAGTTCAGACTGAAGAGCTGATACCAGAGTTTCCAGGTGGACCCACCTGACAAAATTGTATTAGAAGATAACCATGAACCATAAGAAGGTTTAATCAGATTCTTTTCAAGGCAAGATTCAGAGATCCGTTAGAGTCAGTAACAAAACTGATTTCCTTGAGCGGGGTAGGGGTTTGTATTCTTTTGCGTTCTACAAAAATATACAAACTTAGCCCAGCATTATATATTTCCTGCTTGTTTAAGGAGAATTTCAGCTGGCAGCGTCAAACCACCCGACTGAAAAAGCAAGATGTTTCAGAACTCCCCTGCACGGTATCAGTTACAGAGACCTCCATTTCTAGTCGAAGGATAGGAAGGCAGAGACATAAAAGGACTTCAGACCTGTTTGTTTAGGAGTCAGGCAGTTTGGGAACCAAGATTGCCTGGTGTGACTAGAAATCCTGTCCCTGCCCTTTGGAGCCTTGGACACCTGGATTTCTAAGGGAATCTTTCCTGGCAGGTAGCTCGCCATCAGAACTACACCCGTGGTTTAATTAGGACGTATCAAGCTGGATATATTTTCACAAAAATGATTTTGCTTTGATAAATTGGTGTTTTCTGCTAAGGCTCACTGCCATCAGAGCATTCTTTTCCAGTGTCGGTGACCTCAGTTCTTGTACCCCTGTTACAAGGAGCTGTGATACTACCTGCTTTATATTCAGATGCCATAGCTTTCATCCATTCCAAGCATCTAGAAAGCTGCTTGCCTGTGTTGGATGACAAATATAGACACAACATTTCTGCCTGATGTGGTTTATGCATCAGCCAGATGCATGAGTTTCAAAATACACTAGCTGGCATGAACTTAAACAGGCGAGGCAGAAATGAAGTCCGAGTTAGGACTTGGTCTTTCTAGCTCTGTCTTCTGCAGGTGTTCCCTAATGCCAGCTCCTATATTTATGTACTACAGCTTTATCGATACTTTCTTTGATGGATCATAACAATCCCAGTGACGCTGTGATGCTCCTAGTATTCAATCAAGAGCCAATTAGAAGCAGGCTGACCTGATTTGTTTAAAGTAGAATGTGTACTTCTAAATCGGCATTCAAGGACAGATCCTCAGCTGTTGAGAATCTATGAATAATATGTGTGTGCAAACGTTATTTGACCACAGACTGAACTGAACTTCATGACAGCTCTATGAAATACCTTAGTGTTTAGCATTATTCTCCCCATTGCATTGCAGATGAGGTTGAGGCCGGATGTTAACATTTTTTTCCAAAGAGAATTCGTGAGCGCAATCCGTGGGACATGCTTTCAGAGGTGCTGAGGACACAGAGCCCTTCCTTGTACTAAGGCAGACAATGTTAGAAGTTGCGTCTCCTGAGTTTCAGCCTGAATTGTCACCAAAAGACTGCTCTTTTGACACTAACCTGTTCCATTTCGCACTATCCTAAAGGACCGTCCAGCAGCAAAAGTCAGATAGGGAAGTTTGGCACCGTCTACTAACTACACTGTTACAAAAGAGGTTTAAGTAACTTCGTGCTCTCTGAATTTCCTTTCACGTGCAATCCCATATGTTCTTAATAACTTGTAAATCCTCGTGTTTCGGAGCCTCCCTTTGTCTTGCTGTGTTGGGTACGTGGTACTCACTCCAGTAGAAGTTATACGGGAAGCGTGATCTGAATGGAGGAACAGGACGTTCTCTGTGGAGGACACCCAGCTGTGAAAATTTCAAAAGTTTTTTTCATCAGAACCTTTGTGTGTTGATTTCTTTCTCTTTTCCTTGAGTAGAACAGAAATATGTGACTTCTTTTCAGTGACACACTGTTCAGCCTGTGGTACATGAAATTTTTAGAAAGTTAACAGCAGTTCACTTGTAAGGGCAAACGCTCAGAGCTCTTACACATGTTAATACAGAAGGTCAACATGAGACTTCATGGCCATGGAAGAGAGAAAAATTCGTTCTTTATAGGACTCAGCTACCCTCACCATGACTGAAATACAAGTCCTATGTGGAGAGAATGCATCAATTTCCTTAATGAGGACAGTGACGATGCGCCATAGCATGGAACCATAAGCAAATGAGCAAAGCTGCAAAGGACACAAAATTTCTCTTTCACAGGAAATTTCAGGATTTCAAGATTTATTTTGCTTCTGAAGCAGAATAAAATCAAATCACTTTAAGTGACGTTTTCAAAACAATTTTATTTTAAGACCCAGTCTTTAATCTCAATTTAAAATGTAACACAATCTGAAGGAGTAATTTCAAAATGAAAAATGGAGTCACTGTTCTGCAAAGGTTAATGCAGGGTATTTTAACCTTACTGAAGGAGTTGTAATTGTTTCTCAGATTTTGTTGAAGTTGACACTTTCGTAGAAGAGCTTTGTTTTCAATCAAACAGCAGTTTTCCATTGAAAAAACATTCGGTTGGAAAAGTTCCACTCAAGCTAGCTGAAGCATGGGAGGTTTGTAGATAAGGAGAATATAATTAGCTACAATAGAAATTTTGTCAGAAGGCTGAGGCTAAGAGCTCTCACACACCGGATAAATACCACTGTACTCCTGAAAAGTGGGCGAGCGACTAGGGCTGTTATTTTGCTTTTCTTCCGAAAGGTTGCTGCTACTGTACTACATCGGTGTCCTCCCTGCCTAATCACACTGCTTCCACACTGACACAGTGGGGATGAGGAAGGACGACTGCTTACCGAGGACCTATTTTGGGGAGAGGATGTGATCACGTGCTGCGCTTTCGGTGTGTTAGCAGTTACGCTGGTCTCCGTGGACGGCTCTTGCAGCAGGAGCTGGGAGACAGCGGCAGCACCGCTGAACTGCCCGTGTTCTGCCGCTCCCAGACATCTCCTGCCCAAGATGTGATCTCACAAGATCACATTAGGGATGGTGGGTTTACAACGCATCGATTTCTGCAGTAACAGGCTTTCTTTTTTTTTTTTTCCTGACAAACAAAAGACAAAATGAAAACTGTACCTGCTAGAAATATTACACAAATGTAAATGAAAAAAAAACCCAAAACATTTAGCCCCAGTTTTGAAGGGATTATTGTTCAGGATTTTCATCCTGTTTTTAATAGGTGACAGGAAGTGTTGATACGCAGATCTGCGGTATATTTTGCTAAGGCAGGAATCACTGCCTTAAGGCAAACTTCTTAATCTTGTTGATTTTACAAGGGCACACACTCACTCCTGGAATGCGAGAAGGATCTTCCTTCACAGTAAAGTAATACATGCCAAGCAGCACCAGAAATGAGCTGGGGTAGAAGGCAAATCATTTCCTCTACTGAGAGAAGCAGCATAGTGGAGACTAATTGGCCCAAATGTTACTGCTCAATTTCTCACTCAAACTCATTTAGCTAACAAGGGTCACAGCCCATTTTCGTATTGCAAGGGTAGGATGACTTTTTATTAAGGCAAGTATGGCCCTATTTGTTCTATCATTGTTTCTGCCAAAACAAAATCGTCATGTTGAAGATTACTATATTCCAATTAGCATCGTACTTTGCAAGGAAAGCATCCAGCCATTGTGAGAAAACTGTGTTTTTGTATTAAACTAGCTGTCTGTGGAGGCCTGGTGTTCATTTTTTTTTTTTTTTTTAGTGACATAAAACGGGCGCCAAAAATTTACATAGGTTCAAAACTCAGGCACAGTTAGTACAGAAAAAAAAATTCACCAAGGGCTACTAAAGACAAAATCTGTGGTCCAGGATGTTTTGAGCCACAGACTGTTGGAAGATGTTTTAATATGTCAAGAAAGCGTAATAAAATATTTGCCCAGCCCTCTTGCCTGAACATCCTTTCTCTCCGGAGAAGACTGAAATTACGAGGTTAAAGCTGCATCTTAAAAGTTAATAGACAAAATATGTTTTAGTGTGGCCACAAGAGGCAGTCCCTAGGCATCTGAAGGTTCCCAGCTTGGGCAGCCACCGACCTGTTGCTACATCTTTAGCAATGTGTTTTTATGCTGGTGAGGTACGCATGTAAGCAACAACGAGTGGTTGCTCCTTTCCTGCAAAATAGCAGTTGATTGAATATTTGCTGCAAGCATGTAGCAGTGCAAAATAAAAAATAAAACAAGTTCCTGAAAGTGAACTTTCCCCCAAAATGAAATGCCTCACAAATCGAAACTGAGTGGGGCGGAGGAACAGTCTGTCTGAGCTGGGGCAGCAGCAAATTATTAAAACATGCTAACAGGACTGCAAGCAACCCATCACTCTGCTCAACTATAACACGGGAAAGATGTCATCATGAAGCTGAATTAATTGGAGTTGATTTCTGGCACCCTTTCTCTGAGTGGTAGGACTTGGCATCTCCTTCAATTGGTTGAAACTGATGTACTCAAAGTGATGCTTCTCTGTGGCCTTGTTTTCCGTGGCATCGTAGGATTAAAAATGCCCCTAAATTAATGCCCTAAATTAAATATATCCTTAAATATTCTAATTTTGCGTTCTGTAAGGAGCTTTTCTAGGACTTCCAGCCTGGCCTTGCAGTGTCTCGGGCAGAAGTGAGCTATCTATTTCCATTTTACATGAATGAACGCGCACAAGTGGTACTTAGGGTCTGATCCCATATTCTCCTTGCTGCTCCTGTTTGCCTGAAAAAAGAATCACACAGCTTCTCTCATCCCCAGTCACGTACATCACAAGGTGTCGGTGGAGTCCGAGTGCAAAAGAAATCCAATGAAATAGTCTTTCCTCCTTCCCTATGCGGACTGATCACTGGAACCAATGGAAAATTAACTGCAGGTGGCTCAAAATCACTGACACAGTATTGCCTGCTGATTTCTCATTGGAGCACCTCAGTCTCCTTTCATTTACACACATTTCCTCTTTTCCAATGGAAGGGGCACTTAGGAGCAAATAACTTTTCTGTAAATTGTGCCATATGTCTAGTCCTCAAGGGGCCCACCATTTCAGCCCTCATCTAGAAATTTCAGAATAAATCAGAATACGACAAACCCTACACTAGAAGTGCTTTGCTGCGTATGTGAGAGCTTTTCCCCACAAATGGACTGACTACTTGAATTTGAAATCCTTTGCTCATCTGGAAAGTCTCCGATCCAGTATCTGACAGGAGAAACGTCTCTCCTGTCCCAGGCTCAAAGACTTTCTTACTAGATCTTTTCCTGGAAAGCATGTCCAACAGAGTGTCAGAAGCCATCATTTTTCGAGCCAACAGTCGTCCTTTTCATTAACTTGGCTTTCAATAGATATTGTTTTAAGTGAATATGAAGCCCTCCTGTGAGATCAAAAAAGTGCAGATGTAATAATACACATTGCTATACATTTTCTACCCACTAGAGCCATTTCCTCCTCTTTTGTTTCCTTTTATGACCCTGATGTCATTTGGAATAAACTTTAATTGGGTCATTTTGTCATCCGCTGAGCAGCCTCCATTAACAAACCTTTACAGCAGTAAGTACTGGTAGCGGGATCCCTGTCACAGGCAGTTGCCACTTAGTGAAGTTTCACAAACATATCTTCATTATTTATGCATGCTGTGCTTTATTACCGACACCAGGTGTGAGCCAGGAACACTTCACTACACACAAGCAGCTCAAGAGGTCAGATGTCAGCGTTAAAGTAATAACGATAAAAAACTGAACAAGAGAGGTGTGTTCTCACGTCACTGTCAGTCGTCCTGTGCCTCGCAAGGCACTGCACCCATACTCGTGTTTTATGGCAATGTTTTAGGCAACCGATTCATCACGGCATTGTGGGGAGAACACAAACATCCCGCTTTCTGTTGAACACAAAGGCAATATTTTGACCTTAAGGCTCGCCACGTTTTAATGTGAATACGTATGGAAGAACATATGTTATGCGAAAAAAAAAAAAAAAAGTATGTGTATTTTCCAATGAGTGAGTGAGCACATACTCTTAAGCAATTTGATTTTACACCGTTTCTGGTCTAAATGGTGTAAATTCCACATAGCAGTGGAATTATTTCTGGTTTATATTACTGTGTGCGTGATTAGTGTCAGGTTCTCTGTACGTGTATGCATGTATGTATGATGATGAAAAAAATGTGACAAAAAAGGTGTGTTTCTAAGCAGTAGAAAATACTACACGCAGAATGACTTTAACGATCTGGATTGATTCCACTGAAACCAGAGAAATTATGACAGATTTAGATCAATGTATGTAAATGAATCACATCCATGAGTTCCACAGATGTCATTCTGGTTTTGTTGAAGTTGATGGGGAAAACATAAATATATCCCTACAGACTTTGACAGGGGCAAAAACCAGCCTCAGATTTTAAAACTTAGCCAACGTAGTACACTAGAAATGCACATAGGAGTTTTGAATTAGCTGTTATGTTTCTTCTGCGTTATCATATTGTAGTTGTAATGTATGAAAGAATTACAAAATTTAATTAGGGAATGGTTCTTAGGTCATAGCAAAATTGGCACACTAAACACACGATAAATGTCTGCTTTACTTTTAATTAAACAGCTTCCCCTTAAAGGTTTTTAATCACTAGTTTAGATAAGTGGGATTTGTAATGATTGTTAAGGAACTGTGGAGAGTGGCTGAAAACATGCACCTGCATGCAGTTAGAAGGGGGTATTATGGAAAATGTTATAAAGACCGTAGGAAAGCTTTCCTTTATGTTTAATGTGTTGTTAGAATGATGAATAATGTCATAATTCTCACTAAAACTGGAAAATCCTTTTACAGTAGCCTGTTAAAAGCCTTCTTGATGTTAAGCTTTAAAAAAATCCTCCATTATGAATGCAGTCCATATTTGGGAAAGTGTGCTTACCAAAAAGAAGTGCAATGTAAAATATTCCAGCTCCACCAAGTGACAATGAAGCTAACATTAAAGTAATATGAGATGAAAGAAAACATGAACTTGAAAAGTATATTTTAATCTTTCAAACTTTGGAGTTTTCCGATGTAATTTTTTTTCTTTTTCTTTAAAATCCCTGGTTATAGATATAATCACAGCTCCTCGTATTTAGTCTCTGGGTTACTTCTGAAGTAGCTTTATTACAGCTGGTAAGTCACATATTTATCTTGTAGTTCTTACTCTTTTTTTTGGCCACACATTTTATTTAGAGAGTGATGAGATTTAAAAATCTTATGGTATACCAATTTCAAGAAAGCTTCAAGTGTCTTGACTCTTGCCTGTCTCTCTTGCACCACACCTTTTCTCATCCAGGCAGTATTTTGTATAGTGTTTTTCCCATAGATGTATATCCTACCATTTAAAGCAGTATGAAATAATGTGGAAAGACCCTCTGACAGGAAATTAGGAATGACATGTTTAAGATAAAGGCGTCCAGCCACGGAAACAGCGTCTGATGAAGATTTAGAGTGATGGCTAAACCACGTGAATTGTTTATCCATTCTGCCACACTATTGCTGCAAGCCAAGAGAGGTGTAATAATTTATTTGGAAAACCACAGTTTAGTACAGTGAGAAAAAGTAATCTACCACTTCTCTGACAGGCCAGGCAGATAAATATGAAAAAGAGAAACAGATCTATTTTTTGAGATGTAGGCAACAATTATGAATGAATAGACAGGCACCTCAATATATGAGTTGCCACCTCTCAGCTGCTTCAGCAGATGGCCTACTTCGTGTGCTCTGCTCCAAGTTCCTCATTCGAATGTTTGATATTTCTGAATATAATGCATCATGAGGCTTATTGCAGATCAGTACATGTACATTAACTACCTTCTTGATTGTGACAAGCCTGTTTTTCCAACGAGGACAGTTGCTTTCACTGTAAAGTATGTTAGGAAGTCTAACCTATTTAGCCACCACAATAACATGACGTTATTTTGACCACCAGCTTCTACCCCTGCATTTGTCATTCCTCTGCTGTCTCCTTTCTCCTCCTTGGTTCCTGTATTTTCTGTCAAGTGGTCCTTTCAAGTATCTGCCTCCACACCCTGGGTGCTGGTGCCATCACGCAGCTGTCCAAGGGAGGCTGCAGCCAGCGCATCCCGAACACGCTGCTGCTGCTTCAGCACTCTGCGTGCTGGCTGGATCTTTCTCATGTCCATTAAAAATGAGAAGTGGGCTGAGGTGCCAATTAGATAATGTCGACATTTGGCAAACAGAGCTGTCTGCCAGTTTGCAGGCAGTCTGGGCAGTGTCAGAATGAATCCATCAAAAGGCATAGAGTCTCCCCATGGGATTCAAAATACAGCTGTCACTCAAAGCTACAGTGTCTGGGATTTGGGTGTCCGGGTTGATGGGGGAGGGGGTGGATTTCCCTATGGAAAGTGGGTGAAATGCCTTTCCTAGATTTCAGTGGCATCCAGTTGACATCCACCAGCATGGGACCTGAAGTTACTACATCAGGGAGAAGGTACAATGCATCTCCATGTGAAACTTGCTAGAAGTGCTCCTACAAGATGCTAACACAAACATTTGCGAATCAATAATGAGCTTGTATTTTCTGACCACTTCAAACATGTAGTTTTGAAAAACTGCAGTACATCCCAAATTGCAAGGCTTTGTAATTTGCTCTCGTGAGGTGTAAAAACTGCTGCACCAAGACAGAAGAGAACAGAGTGAAGGGCCCTCCTGGAAGGGACACATGCATCAATTCTCACCTCTTCGCTTGATTACTGGAAAATTTACATGATGACAAGCACATGACTTCACAAAAAAATGCAAACCTGAATGATGTCAAAGAAAAGTTATTTTCAAACAAAACGTCAACCGCTTTTTGCTGGTCTTGCTTTCTGTTTTCATTAAAGTGTTTATACAAATTTGCAAAACTTTCTAGTAGATTCCTCAGAGGAGAGAGGGGAAAGGTAGTATTTAGCAAGTGCTTGGAGTTGCTGCTGCAAGTCTTGAATAATTCTGTTCCTCTGTCTCAGAAAAGGAAAGGACTAAAACCATACTGATGAGTCTTAATCTTATTAGAGATCCATGTCTCAGCTGACCTTGTAGCACTGCAGACTGAGTGCCATGAGTGACACTAGCTTGGGGATCAGGGCATCAGAGGACTCAAGCAAAAAGTGACATCCAGAATATGAGAAAGTAGATACTGGCCAGGGAAAACCCATAATATTCAAGTATGATGGAGCCTTTATCAGTCATCTTGTGTGATCATCCAAAGCCTGCTTGAAGATGACTCCATATCTTGGTACTTTTGACAGCTGGGGGACGTACTGATGTCTTCTGCAAACACAGGCTGACTTTTCATAACCTTGTGGCTTGTGGACTTATTTATACCGGTGCGGAGTCCCTGCATTGAGGTTTTTCACTCACTTAGACTTGGGATAACTTTTCATATTGAGTTTACACAGAAGCCGGTGAGGTAAAAAGAAGGAAGGGCACTGAGCGTATTGATACAAAGCATCATTTTTGAATCAAGCTCACATAGCAGTCTTTAAAATTCACATAGGTAAGACTGCCATTTTAGACAGATTGCCATGTTCTGGCACCATTCTCCTGATAAGAAAGATGTGGTACATTGAAAGAGAAAACTAGTATTTCTTAAACATGAAAAAAATGTACAAAGTTAAACACACGGTGCTTTAACATAGGTGTCGACATAGTAATTAAACCCATAATGTATGCTGCAATTCCCCCCCCTCCCCTTTTGAAATTCAGCATTCATTGAGGACTAAGATTTTAATTTCCCTCAGCAGGTTGTGTAAACAAGGAGAGATTGTGCTAGCAGATTCCTGAAGTATTCAGGGCCTGTTCTGCACACAAAGTTACAGAGTCAGCGGCAGAGCTCCGGCTAATGCTCGAGATAAGACAGTGGTCCCTGGGCCTGTGCTGGGAAAATGCTCTTATGACACTCAAGCCTGATGAGCTACATGAATTAATGCAAAAAGGAGTTTCAAAAACGCAGACTTAGAAAAACAAAGCAGCCACTTTCTCTTCCCCAAAGTCTGCTAGACAGTCATCTGAAAGTCTTTGCATCTTAACTTTGTAGTGGCCAAGGAAAGAATTTCCTTGCGATGAAGAAAAGCAGAAATCTGTTCCTTGCAGCGCGACGCTGGAGAACAGTACTTGGAAGAAGGAAGAGTCAAAAGAGATGAGGCTTCAAAATAATTTGGGGAGGCAACCTTCCTAAAGGGAGGTGGGGGAAGGGTAAAAGTAATTTTGAGCCTGTTGAAGCAGGCTCACTGGCACTGTGTGGTGTGGGGAGGGGGAAGGTCAGCATGGAGAGCTTGGGACGATAACTGGATAATTACACCAAGAGGCCCATGTTAGGCAGGTTCTGTTGGCCTGACACCGCTTAGTCAGAAGCACACTCACTTCTTAGAAGACTTGTAGCCATGTCATTGACACAGACTCTCCTTTCCACAGCTGCTTCCTAGAAATGAGCTAGAAAAGGGCATCGAAGTTCCCCTCCTGAATGAGGAAGCAAGACCCGTCAAAGTCTCATCTGCCTTCCTCCCTTGTGCGCAGTCATCTCAGGAGGACTGGTATCTCTCGCCTCCCTTTCTAATAGCCTGAAGCTGGCTTACCCTGAAGGGGTCAGGATAACACGTCCATTTCCCATCGCTCAATACATTAATGCGTTGCCATACCTGACTGTGTTGTGTGCACATTATATACATATGTTCTTACGTGCCTCTGCTTCACTGGTTTGTGCTTTCTTCCACCCCTCTGAGGTTGTGTAGCACACATCACAGACCGGCCTTCTCCCCCGCTGAAATGAGTTGCCTGTGTCCAAACTCTAGAAATGAGTTGCCTGTGTCCAAACTCTCATCCTGAAAACTCCATTTATATATTGCGTGATCCCAGCAGGATCTGTGCCTTAGGAAGGTGTAGAGGGCTCATCCTTGTCATGCTGCTGCCTAACCATGGAGACTTTCCCCTCTATGTCTGTAAAGGCTATGGGACTGTTCAGTGTCTCACCCTCCCCCAGACATACTGCAGAGACCACTCAGAATAAAAGAGGAGCATTGCAATGACTTACTTCCCCATTTATTCACTAACGTTGCTGCATTTTTTCTCCCACATAGGACTTTCCTGGCTACCTCTTAACATTTCTGCATGCTATTGTAAAGAAAAGAACCACTTGTACTTATATAATGCAAAACTTAATACGAAAGCAAGCTCTCCTGAACCCATCCTACGTGCAGGATTTCCACCCCCACCTTTCATGGGACATTTGTGTGCCACATAGGGGAACATTTTTGGATGGTAATCCGAGCTATGTTAGAGGCCTGTTAAACAATATAGAAATCCCTAGGGCTGTGCAAATGTAAACAATAACTGCAAACTCCTTCCTGGAGGGTTTTTTTTAGCCAGCTAGTTATCTCCATATTTTTAGCATCTCTATCACAGACTTGGGAGGTGAAGGAAGATTGTCATATTGTTTGTTCCTGCATTAGTCACATGTGAAATAATCTGAAAAGGAGGTTGTTTTGTTCCCCCCCCACCAATAATTGCATGATCATGTGATACTTTTTTTATATTTATATGTAAAATTTGGAGTAATTGCCCCGGTGGATAACGTGACTTCCATGTGTAACTGGTTGTTGGACCAGATCCCCAGTTTGGACTTCCTTAAGGTGAAAAGCCACAAACAGCCTTCTGTAATGCAGCAATGCATCTGTCTTCCCTGCAGAAGCTATTTAGCCAGCGATTAGTCCATAAGTGCAGTGTAATCACTGTTATTATTTGGGGAGGGGTGAGGGAAGAAACGTAAACAGCAGTTCACTTTCGTGGTGTCAGTGTTTTATCATATATTTAGTGCTTTACCTTGTGCCCCATGGGTGAAAACAGGCAAACAAACAAACGGGACAGTTCTCCACCACATCAACTGGGCTTTAATTTCACATAGGCAGTCTAGGCTGTTTGCTTGTAGACTTGGTTAATGCAAGAAGAGATGTTACCTATTGCTCTGAACTCTGCAATTCCTAGGCAAAACCGAGTCCAGTTTAGGGAAGCGCTTCGTTAATAGTCTTACAAGAGAATTTTAAAAAGGTAATAGTTTAAAAATCACCTTTATGTCTACATACATGCCACAGTTAAATGCAACGCTTGACAGTGAACTAATGGAAGGAGTTCTGAGTGCATGGGAGTGGGGGAATCTATAATTTTTATATTTAATTTGCGCTTTTGGTGGCACTTTCTGTATGATTAGTGGCACTATATCCTCTGGCTATTCAGGTAAACAGTTTCCCTTGTGTGCTCAGGATTTAACACTAAACATGACCGGAGAGGGCAAAATTAATTCCTTAGGAATGGGGAAAAGGTGGTTGTAGAAACTCTGTTAGGAGATTCATGTTGAGACATAAAATGTGAAATGAATTTTAACGGTATAACTGTATTTTGAAATTCATGGTATGGTAGATTTAAGCCCTCCATTTTGCACTGCTTACACAACATTTTGGTGGTGGTCCGTGTAGTTCTTTGTGCTCCCTGTTTTTAACAACACTGAAGGTTTATTATCAACCTCCAGTATTAGTTTTTCTTTTATAAAGTTCCTCACCACAATTGACAGGAAACAAAGTGCATATAAAACTGAACACCATGGTTAAGTATTTTCCTGTAGCACTTTAAATCTTGTGTTTAAATGCTTTAGGGTTAATTGGTAAGCACATTTTAAAATTATTACACTAGTGAACAGCACAAGCAATTATTATATTCTATCAGTCATTCAAACAGAGGGATTAATCTGTGTTAGGAAAAGATTAATTTCCTATATCCTGGAAATGAATTTTTTTTTCATGCAATTATCAATAGTATCAGATGGGTCTTTTCCATTACATTTTAAGGATAAATCTTTACTTATGTTAGCAGACAACTGTGATTATGGAAGACAGGCACAATTATATCACTGTTATTACTGGATGAATAGATGCCCTTCTGTGATACTCGTTTTTTGGTCATAATGATGCAACCATCCTGTACTTGGTAATATCAGTATTTGTAACTGTAACACAGATAGAAAGAAATCTGTTGAAAGGGTAAGTCCCTGAGAGCACAGGCTCTGTCCTTCTCTGTGTTTTGCTGAGTTCAGTACAATGAAAGCACTTAATAAATAACGGCTAATCCAAGATAGCTGCTGACCATTTCAGAGTTTTGATATTTGTATACATTACTTATCTGTTTTTCTATTTTCCTAATGAAAACTATCAGTTTGCAGAACAATTCTCAGAAAGGGATACTTTCTGTGCCCCTTGGAAAAAAATGGTCTTCCTTGAACTGGCCATTTCAGTTGATAATTTTGCCTATAAGTCACAATACAGAGTTCTCAGTTACTCCTTTACCAATACCAAATGAAAAGCAAAACAAAATACACATTACAATAGCTATCTGTATACTCTGATAGCTTAATAAATCCTCACTAGGCATCTGAACCTGGGGAAAATAAAGAGAAAACAGAAAGAATAAGGCTTGGACCTGATAAGCAGTAATTTTAAAAACCTGATTTATGGCAACTGAAAGAATACATAGGTATTCTTTCTGCTGCTAGTTCATACATAATAATATTATTCTGCATGTTAATTGGAAGATTGTGGGTTTTCTCTTGCTGTAATAACAGAAAAAAGATCAGCTAAAAGGAGCATGTAGCTTTATTAATTCCTCAGCTGAAAAGAATAAAAGTGGATACATAAACCAGTATATACATCCACACCCCCACCATCCATTTGTGTCCACACATACAGAAAATACGTATTACCCTAGTAATAGCAGATACAGAGTCCACATATCTAGAGCTACATATAAATTTTCTTTATAATTATATTTAGGATGTCTTTATGTAGAAAAGGTTAGTAATAGAAAAAAGCGATAAATTCTCCTGCTATTAATGCTAGAGCTTGCTTTTCTGCCTGAGCAGTTAGGAAAAGCAAATGTTATTGATGTGTTAAAAGGAAATACTTGTTAATAACTAGATAATTTTAAGATGTTGGGTTCATACCATCTGTTAATCTTAGTTGTGATTAAAGAGGTAATCCTAATGCCCATTATTCCTAATGACAAGACCAAGCAGGCTTAAAGCATTAGCCGTCGGAGGCCAAAGAGAAGAAGCAATGAAGGATATCAGCAATCTTAGCCACAATTGAGGAATTGGCCCGTCCTCTACACAACAAAAGTGATACAAAAGAATTACACCCTCACTAAAGTCTATTTCCTCGTATAATCACACAAAATGATTTTTCTTAAATATGATAATAAATCACAGCAAAAAATCAATGTGGCAGGGCCCAACTGCTATGGCCTGATAACGCATCAATCAATATTTAGTATTTAGATTTTAATTAATACATAGCAAAGCAGAGGCCTTTTAAGAGAGAAATATTATCTCAGATAAAAAATCCTGCACTGTTAGCATGCAAAAGTTGTTGCTCATATCTGTCATTGATCAATCTGCTGGAGTTGTGATTAAAAACCCTTGAAAATATCAGACAAGAGCATAAACCGGACTGAGCCAAAGAGAGGATGTCGGAGGCGTCTCAGTCTGCAAAGCCGCTAACATGGGGTGCTGGGAGAACCCAAGGCAGAGAACCCGCGGTGTCAGCTAAGCACAAAATCCATCCCGCCGGCATTGCTGAGCAATAGTCTAACAAACAAATGCGTGACACTTACAGTGCTCGAGCTACAGCAGCAGAAATACACGTTATTGGGCTGAGGACAGAACTCGCACCTCCTGACAGTGGGCCCTCCTGCCCCTCGCCCCGGACTCACCCCAGGTCACAGCTGCTTACGGGACTTAAAGAAATTACATGATAACAAATTATTTTAACATTGGTTCTTAATTTTTTTTTTTTTTTGACCAAAGATGATGTCCGGGGATTTATTCTAGCCTGTTCACTGTCTGATTACGCTGAAGACAGATGAACTGGATTAGAAAACATGAAGCAAGAAACATTTTCACAGTCCACCTGTCTTCTTGATCATTTCTGGGAAATGCTCTGGACTAGGTCCTCATATTTAGTTTCGGTGCGGATGATCTCATTTTCACAATTCTTAAAAAAAAAAGAAAAGAAAGAAAAGAAAAAGATTGATGCTTATTCTGAACACAATTCAGCTCCTATTGAAGCCACTAGCAAATGTGTCCAGACTTCGGTGGCTGTAGCATCAGGCTGATGATCCAGTCTTTATATATTGGTTTTGTTTTCCTCAGGACAGATTCCAAGGCAGTGTAATTGAAATGGTAATAATGGGAGGCTTTAACATCGGCTGACATTTTCCAAACAAGCGCCTCCGTTTGCTCTGAGTTTACTTTGCTTGTATATAATTTATGAACAACTGGATCACTAGGAAATAACTGTTTTCTTTTTTTTTAAATAATCTCAGAATAAGGATGTAAAGAACCCTGAAGAAGCCATTTGACCCCGCAGCTCAGTTTACCTCACAGCTTTTGGAGACAGGAACCACATTGAATTTCCAAACTGAATTCTTCAGAGAAAAACAAAGAAAAAAATATTACTTGTTTTTTAACCCATGAACCTGTCAGTTTGTGTATGTGAAGTTCAAACCCCCCCCCCCCGAAAATAATTTATAATACCTTAACCAGTTACTCCACAGAATTTGTATAAATTATGCGATGATGATGCATAGGTCAAATTCATACATGGTGCAGGTAGAGCTATTTCTTGATTCAGCAGTATATTAAAGGAAGGTTATTCTTTGGTTGTAAATTGACCACCAGTCAGAGCGTAGCTACATCCAGCTGTGTCAAGGCAGTGCAACCTGTCTCAGCAAAGCCTTCAGTGAGTATCAAATGAATATAACTTATTCAGATGATGGGATGTGGAGCATAGCTGGAAAAGCAAATGTCATGTGGACAGTTTCCTCCCTTTGGCTGCTGGCAAATAAATTCTGCTTGTTCTGTGTACTTAGTATTTGGTGCAAGTTATGCAAGCTCGTGCCTGGTAGGCGAGATGTAATAAAAGCATGCAAGGGAGCAATGTCATCAGAAGCACTTGACCTTCCCCTCTGGCAATATGGAGGTCGTATATTTTGTGGCAAGCATTGCGATTGTCTTGATGTTGGTGTCTGCTGTTCTGGGTTTTCTTCCTGCTGTATTCAAGCATTAAAGCTCTTAAAAAGACCATATGTCCCAACCTGCTCTGTCCTCTTGGATGAGGGTGCATTCATCCTTTAATTTGGATATTTGGGTTTCCATAGCTTCTCACCATAATCAGGTCTTTGTTCTCCTATCTTGTTTATTCCTGTAATCTGCCACTGAATGAGCTTCTGCTACCTCCTGTAACCTCAAAGCTTCAGAAATATGTGGGAAAAGAAATAGATCAGAAATAAACAATGTTGATGACCTCAGTATGAGATGTTTCTTAAACAAGGGTGTGGAAGTATCTGGAGGTTGATAAGGATCGTAAATCCAATATAATACTCCAATCCTTCAATTACAAATTGGCATAACCTGGACTAAATGTCTGCGTCTTTAAAAAGAGTGAAGTTTATATGAAAGTCGGAGAGAACGGGCAAAAGCTACCCACGTGAAGGTTGCTATTCCTGGTATTTAAAGTGGCTGTATAGACTGCTAAATATTCCTATATTCAGTTTATTTCTGCATACACAAGCCACACACTGCACTCCTTCAGGAGGGCTGGACTTCACTCTTATGACCATGAAAGCAATTACAACTTGAAGTTTATCTGTGATCTTTGTTAGGAAAACAGGGGAGGAAAACAATTTATACACATCCCATCTTCTGATGCTTTCTTTTCCACGCATGTAAGAAAACCACCTCACCTGTTTTCTGCCGTCGATGCCAGGCCAGCTTCTGAATTGGCATTGCTACACGCTGTGAAAAAAAATCTGTATTGTGTCACATTTCAAAACCCCCTCAAATAAAGCTAGTAAAGTATGTCCTGTCCTTTGAAGCAAGAGGGGCTCCCTCTACACGAAGTTGAAAATGAAGCTACGGTTCCCATAAGCAGCTGCAAGGCCACGCACGGACCACTCCTCTGAAACTCCAGGATTAAGAGAACTTCTCCCTGGCTCTTTTCGTTCTAGCATTATCCTCATTATTTACTGACTGACTCTTCCCCACCAGTCTCAGGCTTCACTTCCTCTAGCCCAGACATCTTATAATACACTGGAAGAAGATGAAGGAATTAGTTAATTCCCCAGAGCTGGCCCAGCCCCACCAACCTGCAAATTCCTATATACAAGCTGGCAACTGTGATCTTTCCTCTAAGCCAGCGAGAGGATTAACTCCTTCCCTACTTTAGTTTGCAGCTCATTCACAAGCTGTTCACTTTGTACATCCAGTATTTGATATCTGAAGTGCTTTGATTGGACACAATGGGTCACGTTGGCATGGTTTTCGTTCCCTACTTAGTTCAGCTAATTAAATCCTAAGCAAAAATAACCACAGATATATTTTTCTGAATGTGCTGCAAAGGAACTGGCCATTCCCAAGAACTGCTGGTTTAGTGAAAGTTTCGATAAACCCATTTGCTAGGCCAAACACAGAGAGGGCATGAATGCAGACATGGCAAACTTATGTAAAAGGAGATTTGGACTTCTGGGAGGGTCATTTTTCTCAACTTCTAATAAGTATGATTGATGGGAGCAAGCCATGTTACAGCTGCAGATGAATACTAAATTAATCGGAACTACAAATGAAAAGCTACAGATGACATATTTTCTTACTTTTAAAAATCTTGAGTGTTTAGACTTTCCTGGTTTTCTACAATATAAGCTGATATTTAAATACCAACAGCTGCGCTCCATTCTCGTAAAGAAAATCCTACCTGTTGGCTTCAAGGTTAATTATCAGTGCTGTTTCTTTATGAACTAAGGATCCTTGACCATTATCTTTCAGACCTATCTGCCAGTTCTAGCCTACAAAAGCCTTTCTAATTTGGCTGTCACAGTGGCACTAGAGTGCCTATCATCAGTCATATGACTGAAACTCCCTAGACCAGACCTCTCTAACTAGCTACATGTAGACCAAGTCCAGCTCATGAAGCACCATTTGCAGGTCCAGCAGCAGCACTAGCACCATTCCTGCCCTCTGCCCACGCTGCCAGCAGGACATAGAGGAGGAAGCACGGGTAGGAATTCTTTAAAGGACACAGTGCCTGGACAAGACCCAAGCACCTTTGCAGGTGCTGGGCTGTGGCATGGTGTATGAGCTCCAAAACACATAGTCCTGCTACGGTGTGCCAGGGCTGGGATGTCCCATAGCTTCCTCTGCCAGTTACAGTGATGGTGTCTGCACAGCTGCTGTACAGAACAACGTCACACAGGGAGGCTGGCCAGGCCTCCCTCTGCCAGCTTGAATGCAGAAGGGGGACAGGGTGACATAGTGTCCCTGGGTCCCTACTGAATGGCTGATGATTGTGTCGACAGAGGTGCTCTGCTGGGACTAGTCTCCTGCCCCCATGGCTGGAGCAGGTGTCGATGCAGGACAACTCTCCCATGAAATGAAGCTGGGGCTTGGAGGATTGCAATGTCTCTTTCCTGCTGCCCTTCCCAGCTAATCAGAGAAGCCCACTACTTCCTAATTTTATGTTGTTTCCCTCTTCCGAAACAGGGGAAGAATTCTGTTCTAAGTTTACCTGCATGAGAGTATTCCTCTTTTCTTCTTCAGGAGATATCCTTTAAAGCTCTACTCTAGGCTCCTGCAGTTCTCCTTTAGAGAAAAGCAGTCTTTACTGTGACTTTATCACTAGATAATTTCTTACTCATTCTGAAGAGGTCCCCGTATGACAGCAGGTTTTTGAAGGTGCTGGTATTCAAATACCACTGCTGCAATTGTGTTGAAAGGTTAAAAAAAAGAAAAGAAAAGGAAAGGAAAGGAAAGGAAAGGAAAGGAAAGGAAAGGAAAGGAAAGGAAAGGAAAGGAAAGGAAAGGAAAGGAAAGGAAAGGAAAGGAAAGGAAAGGAAAGGAAAGGAAAGGAAAGGAAAAATAAAATAAAATAAAATAAAATAAAATAAAAGAAAAGAAAAGAAAAGAAAAGAAAAAAGAAAAGAAAAGAAAAGAAAAGAAAAGAAAAGAAAAGAAAAGAAAAGAAAAGAAAAGAAAAGAAAAGAAAAGAAAAGAAAAGAAAAGAAAAGAAAAGAAAAGAAAAGAAAAGAAAAGAAAAGAAAAGAAAAGTTAAGTTGAGCCCTGGCCACTAAAAGCACAACTTTGCACAACAGGGTAACAATTCTGAAAAGAAGAGTTTCAGGTTGTTCAAGTAACTGATTTTAATTCTGATGAAACACTGGAAACAGCTCTTTCCAATAATGATAGTGATACTCCTTTTCATTGGCTGTAGAGAGACTCTGACACAAGTCGGAACAATTGGAACAATTCCAAAACTTTTTTTATATCACTTCTGGCAACTTTGCAAGAAATATATCAAATTTTCAGACTTTTTTCCCCAGAAGTTTAAATTTGTTCATATCTTTCAAAAACTAAAATGAATTTGGGTTGATCTAATCAATCTATATGAAGTATTTAAAATTGCCTGCAATATTCTGTTAGCCAAGGGAATTTAACGTTTCCGTTTCCTAGATATTGATAAGTTTTTCAAAGTCATTAGAAGTTATTTTGGAATAAACACATTGATCCCCTCAAACAAGTGGGCAGGTGTCCCTTTATTCCAATGGGACACCATATTCTCATGTCAGCACTGAATTTGGCCTATTGTATAGAATGGGTTTAGCCTGAAGAGGAGGTGGACTTCTTGGGTGCAGTGATGGTGTGTCAAGTTGTGAGCTCATTCAATCTGGCGGCGTATGGGCTGAGTGAGGCTGGCCAGGGCTTTAAGAGGAGATTGTCACGATAAGGGAACAGGATACTGCTGGAATGGCTGTTATCTATGATGCAGGCGTTGCTTTCCCTCCTATGTAAAGACATACTGACTTTGTTAGATTTGCCACTTCTTGGTTAGACATAAACCAGAGGTCTGTCTGACTGCTTGTGGCCATTGGAGAGCCCAAGGCTTGTCACCGTTCTTGCATTTTTTTCCGGATAATATGCATCACTCAATCTTTTCCCTAAGCTTCATTGCAAATATTCTTCTTTGCCTTCCCTTTAGGTGGATTGCAGCTCATCCTTTCTCAGGATTTGTCTCAAAAAGGTGGGGTCAACTGTTCTCCCATTTAAGTACCTCTCCCTCCATTTCCGACACCTGTACAGGCAGCCAGGGAAACGTACTGTGCAGAAAGACAAGAGAGAAATGGTGCTGATGGGCTGGGCATCAGCAAGGGGGAGCGGGGAAAGCAGGCAAGAAGGAAAATTCCAGCTATGACAGTGAAAAGACTCAGAGAAACACAGGAAGAAGCAAGATCAGTGGGGACACTGTCTTTTTGAGCCAGTCTCACTAGCCGGTTATCACGCAGTAACACATCATTATAACAACTTGTCAGGGATGCAAGCAAAATATTTGATTATAAAAAAAGATGAGTGATTTCTTTGGTGTTGGGCTTTGCAAAATCAACATGTTACATTACAAAGCCCAAATGCTGAGTTTATCTTGACAGCACCCCTGTAGCTTCTGCTGTGCTTGGAGAGCTGCTCTGACTACAGATGCTCAGTAGATATTCTTGTGATATTTACTACCTGGTGACTGAAAGCTTTGTGAACTGCCGCATTCTGAATTAAGGAATAGCACTGAATTTTTAAATCTATTTTTACAAGCTTGTGTTGGTCCTGCATGAGTTTTTGCAACTGTCTTATTGAAAAAGCTTTTGTGGCAGCAGGATTTAGCATTGTACAGGGAGATAACTTGTGGTTGAAGAGGTGCATCTTGCCGTATGTGGGAAAGTCCACATGGATTTGGCTGAATTATACACTTCTCAAAAATTATATTTGTCCATCCTTGCTGGTATGCTTGTCATATTCTGGCATAAATTCTTTCAAGACACCATCTGTAACAGCTTTCTTTTCAATAGTAAATAAAGTAAATAAATATTCCGCAATTTTAAGTCTGTTTTCCTGCAGTATCATTTTCATTATCTGGTATTTGGTACAGGAAAATAAAGCTATGATAATAACAGAAAAGAAGCTCCTATGCCAATATAAAAAGGAGAACATATATTCATGCTACGATACATGCTTACATGCTAATTTAATACATGATGGCTTTTTATTCTAGCAATATCATTTGTGCTGCCATAGTTAGAAGTCTGTGCCAGCATTTTCATTACAAATCCACTGTTCACAGGGATTTACAACTTCACTCTAAACATTGCTCTGGAATGAAACTTGGCAAATGGGTCTCAGCCCAGGAGCTATTTTTTTACCCATCCATTTGACTGTTAAGTTATAGTGGCATAAAAATATAGTTGTACTGCTTGAATAACTTAGAATGGTTTTGAATTAAAAAAAATGAAATAACTTTATGGCGTGGTGTAATTACTTGTGGTATTCAGAAGAAACAACACAAGAGATGAAAGCAAAAATAGCCAAGATATTGTAAGAGAGAAACAGGATATTCGAACATTGCATGTTCTCCATGGTTGCTTATAAAAATCAGATGATATGCACAATTAATTGCAGTCCTGTGTCAGTTGCCTTCACTAGAGGGTG
Source organism: Larus michahellis (assembly GCF_964199755.1). Taxonomy (NCBI): domain Eukaryota; kingdom Metazoa; phylum Chordata; class Aves; order Charadriiformes; family Laridae; genus Larus; species Larus michahellis. Next base: position 66,322,186 of record NC_133897.1, on the reverse strand, counting down.
CCTCACATCATGGGGAAAGGTGCTAAAATGGGTGGGATGTCTCAAAGGTACTGCGCTTCGTGGGTAAGTGCGGCAGGGCTGTCCTGACTAGTTACTTGACACTCCGCAATTGCTCCCACCAAGTTTCTGCGGTGAGGAACGTCGCAGTGAGGATGCTTTTGACTTCTAGGTTGAGCTCTGCAGCCCTCACTCTGGAAGAACTCTCAAGGGTTTTGTGGGATTTAGACTAAGCAGGAGACGCACCCATGATGCGCCAGTTCAATTCTCAATGATCCTCTGCTTGCATTGTGCTCCTTTCCCTGCTTATCTGGAAGTCCCATTGATACTAGTGAGAAATGCATGATTAACAAGGTACACAGAGAACATACCCTTTGTGGAGAAAATAAATCAGAATAAAACTGAAAGACAATCCTCCAATCTTCCGTATGAGGAAAGAGTAAAAAGATTAGAACTCTTCCACTGGAAAAAGAGGTGGCTGGGGGTGGAGAAATGGGATGTGATAGTCCTATATGGAATAATGAAAGACAGGGAAAAAGTTAATAAAGGATAATTATCCACAGTTCCAGGTAGAAAGGGGATTAGGGTACAATCGTTCAAATTACATCAATAGGCTTAAAACTAAACAAAGATACATGTTGTTTGGTCAAAAATGTACTACACTGTGGATATTGCAGCTGTGCAGGGGAGTTGAGCACCTCATTGTGTAACTCGGTGAGGTGGATGTGATCTCTGATGGAGAAAGTCCCCCAACTCCGTGCTGGGGTAAGGCTTATGAGGTTTCCCCATGCATTATTTACACTCCTACACTCTTTCCCCAAGTTCTTGTTGTTGGCCTTTACGTTGGTGTGGTCACATATTGGCTATAATATCCCAGACAAACATCAGGTGTGGCCCGGTACACTTGCTCCTAAGTTCCTAACGAACACTGCCCAAGTGCAGTGCAGAAGTTATTTTATATTTTCCATATAACATGTTTTGAGGACCAGGACCTAGATATATGTGCACATAACCTCCTTTAGGTACCTAAAATTCATGAAAATTGTATGTGCAAAAAGAGACCCTGTGAAAGTTTCAGCACGAAGCCTAAGAATCTCAAGCCACGTGTTTTTTTTTGCCATACATTGCTTGGGTGGGTTGGACTATGTTATTTTATTGTAGAATAGCTTGTTAAGTGTGTAGACCACAGCCAAATGTACCCCAAGAAGGCTCATGAGTTCAGCACCATCAGGTGTTTCAGGAGGGGTGCAACGCAAGAAGGGAGAAAGGAATCACAAGCAACAGCAACAAGACCATGGAGGTGCTCTGTGATCCTCCTTGGATGGGCTGTGTGCGTGCTGCTCATGAGCGTGGGGCAGGCGCAGGGCAGAGGAGGGGTGGTGAAAGAGTCCATAACTGTGTACAAGCCCAGAAAGAGAAAAGTGAATGTGTAATGCCAACTGTGAACAGAGAGGGGAGAAAGAGGAGGGAAAAGAAAGGGCTTCCCTGTAGGGAAAGGCAATCTTAGCTGGTGAGTGGGTAATTTTGGACACTTACTTCTCCTCCCCCGGTTGTTTTTCTCTGTGGCCCAGTGAGAATGTAGTTAGTGTGATGGGAACTGCCTCAAACAGTGCTTTTTTGGTTTTCTGTCTTGTTTTTTATATGTTTGTATTGACAAAGACTTGCTTAGTTTTGGGGCACACTGGCAGGTCTCCTTCAGGAAGTTTTGCTTAGTGCCTTCAGAGGCACTACCCATCAGTAGTATGGGTTTAGGAATAAAAATCCAAATAAGTAGGCAGTTTTCCGCAGCACAGCCTAGCACTCAGCCTCTCTGCCTTGTTGGCACAGGCACCAAAATCTGAGGGTCAGGCCTCTTGCATGAATTACTAACCTTACGTAGCTCATCAGATGCAGGTCATTTTAAGCACAAGACAGGAACTGGCATAATCAACCAAGGTTAAATATCCAGAAAGGTGGACACAGAGAAAAATCCTGATCCAGCTGAAGGCGTTTACTGTTCCGCCACTAGCTTTCTTGAAGCTAGGATTCCTCCTGAATTAGTACGAGATCAGCCTTCTTGTACAGACACTCTCTGAGTTTTTTACATTGTGGCATTTGATTGTGAAATAATGTGAGGCCTCACTTCACCCTTTACATATCTCCCCCTGAAGTCAATGCATCCATGCACGTTTGCCTTTGAGGACAGAATTTAGCTTCTCATGTATTTGGTCTCTGAATACTGCTACTGCCAGATCTCTCTGCTGCCTGCTTTGTCTCTCAGTCCTCTAATACATTTTTAGACATTGATTGGAAATTGTTAAGCCATGTCTAGACCTGAAAAAACAACATGAAAAGGTAACAAGCCTGATCTTCAAATAGTATTTTAAGTGCTGATTTACACTGGCTAAAATCTAGCCTGACAAGGAATGACATATTGAAAATTAAATACAATGCAGTAATTTTGGTCTTGGTTGTGTAAATCTCACCATAATATAACATTTATTTCCACAACATTTTGTGCATACAAATATGTTAGCAAATTCAAAATCTACCCATCTAGAAGGAAATATTTTGTTATAAACACAGGTTGGTTTCTACTCCTATCTATTTCTGACACATATGCATACAGATAAATGTGCACACATATACCGTATATGTACTCATTCTCTAGGTAATCAGAGACACAGATAAAATAAAGCTTCTAGAGTGACAGACATTCTGCAGACAGGGTTGTTAGTTTATGTAGGCTATAGACAGAGTCGACTGGAAAATTTTGATCACTTTAATTTACTATATCCAGCATGCCTGCTGTACTCGTCCAGCACTTTTATCAAGCCCTGTGAGGTGGTATTGATTTTTTTATTTTCTATGTAGGATAAGAAGACAGAGAGTTAGGAGCAAGAGTGAATGAAGAACTTTCCTCAGATTACTGCTATTCTCTAGCTTATTGCATCCTGTCGTTTGTAGTTTCAGATGATGTCCAGTATGTCAGGGTTGCTTGAAGCAATAAACAGGGTGAATAACAATGGAAAGGCTAGACGAGAAAGATTGAAAAAGGAGAAAGAGGCAGCAAAGAAAGTAAGAAAGTGAATGTGAGAAATAGGAAAAAGGGGGGAAAAAAAGCAGAGGTTGAGAAAAAGTGTCCTAGGTGTAGAGAGCTTGATAAGTGCATTCCTTTAAAGAAACTGTAACCAGCCATGACAGTTTTTCAACCAAGAGCTACACATAAAACCTATAGAATTGTGAAAGAGCAGAAACAGCGGCTTCTGGGCGTTACTATTTCGCTACAAGAAAAAGCCAGAAAAACAGAGAAATCTTTAAGGTAGATATGAATTTCATTTTCCTTTCCTGAACGATTCCTAAGTTACTGTGAAAGGATAAATCTGTCTTTTGCATCCAGTTTAAGGTGCGGTCCTAAGAACAAGTAGTACCACGCAGAGCATGAATCTTCCCTTGACCTTCCTCCTACCCCAAACTTGCTTTTCTAAGAGAGGATTTAAGTCTTTTGGTTATTCTGCTGAGTACCCTCACCGTGGCACTGTAACCTGTAGCACAGCAGGTGAAGGGAGATGATTTGGGCCCGTTGATGGAAGCTGCCCCGTACCCCAGGCGACAGCACCTTTGCTGACCCGGGCGGCAGGTCCCTGCTTGGGGTGGGAGCGGGGCTGAGCACACGCGGTCTTGGGGTTCAGGCTCTCCCTGTGGGCAGCGGCACAAACACAGCCGGCTTCCCAAGCAGGGGTCTGGGTTGGGCGGATTTTGTCATCTAGAAATGCAGATCCGAGAGGCGGATTTTGTCCTTCATCTGCAAAGGCTGTATTTTTGTGTTTAGAAGCAAAATCTTGCAGGAAATCTTAGTTACGCCTTCCATTGATTTTAGATGGATAGTGACTTCCGAAGGGAGGTCTGATTCTGTCCCACAAAATTGTTCTTGCAGCTTTCGCCCTAAAGCTTCGTGGCAAAGGTGCAGTTGCTACAAAGGGTAGTTTCTGTAATGTCCTGCACATCCAAAGTTTGTTTGTTAAAGCAGGGCAGCCACTTACCACTGGTGGCTCATAGGGAAAATGGCCTTACAGAAATACAGTAAGGAACTCTGCAGCCTTGTTTATATGAGTAACCCTGACTCACAGAAATAGGTTCCCTGAAGTCACTTAAAAAGCATTTGTTTTTCTATGTAATGGCTATTACTGATTAAAATCTTGTTGTCTGTTAATCTACCTTTCGCAATTTAACAGTTTACATGGAGCCAATTTGCCTTAAAAACATCCAGCCATGTTAGTGGAAAAGTTCCCTTTTCCATGGGATGTATAAAGCAGGGAGAAGGTGGAACTAGTTTTTCACATCACTGGTGTATGACAGTCATTTTGACTTTCTCTTCGTTTTGCTGAATTTGAAGTTCATTCACGTGGTTTATTTGTGTGCTCATTAAAAAATATCACAGTCCAAAGCAAGAAGATGCGGAAAAAAATTTTTGTGCCAGTGACAGAAACCACATGAACCTAGCATCCCAGAAAAACCTCTGGTTTTGTATGAGCATCGAAGAGGAGAATTTGACACGGCTTGGGAATTAGGTTTCTATCAGTTTTGTCAGTTCTCGTGTAAGCAGCTTTTAAATCCCCTGTAACGTGTTAAGTGTTAAGTGTCCTTAACTTCTACTGTCCAACATTTCACTAGGAAAGTCTCTTTGTTGAGTATCTAACCCTTTTATGTGTACAGAGCAGAAGTAGCCAGAGGCATGGGCAAATTTAGCTGATGGAAACTGCATTGGGCTGTGCTGTTTCCGATCCAGCGAGCCAGAGTCATTCCTCTCGCTCAGGGACCGCTGCAGCCATGACCACCGTATTACAGCAAGGGAACTTAATTTCAGTGGTTTAAATCAGGTGTGTGTCTCTCTCTTGCTCATGCTTGCATAGGATTTTTTGGTCAGAAAGGCCAGTTTCATGGCTGTGCCTGTCACAGGAAGGAGACACTGAACTTGGTAGGTGTCCGTATATCGCTAGCGTGGTGACAGAGGTACCCAAGCAGGGAAAACACCCTGAGTGTCAGAAATAGTAAAAGACATTCAGAATGCCAAAAGGGTACATACAGCAACAAGTGCTGCTTTATCAGAGTCACAGGCTGGAGCTCTTTTTGACCTATGCGGTAGGCAGAAATTCTTTTTCATGAAGGATTGCAAGATTCTGCCATTTTATTGGGATGTCTAGTTAGGAATGAAGCATCAGTACTTCAAAGTGATTGACATTTTATTATTTTTATTCTTTTCAGGTGAATTAGATTTTAAGGTTTTGTATTGAAAGTTTTATTTTGACATATTTAAGAAAAAAAAAATTGAAACCAAGTAATTAGAAAATACCTTCCAACCCATCAAATCCCTTCTGACACAGCTGAAGCAGAATATTTTGTTCATGCCAGGATTTATTTTTTCCAAAGCAAACTTTCTGCTAAATTAGCAATATTTATAAGTCAGGGGAAAGTATTATTCCATTAAGGTTTCTCATCCAACTTATGTCCAAGAGACCCTTGTGGCACAAGAGTTACAGCTATGCAAAAGTCACAGTGAAATTTTGGTGGAAGCAACACCACACACACAAAAATAGTAACAGTATAAGCTAACAAGTCCATGCACAGACAATGTGCACGTGGTATGCTCTGCATGCACAACTTCAAATACAAGCTAAAGGCTGAAGATGGAATACAGCATCCAATAGGTCTCAAAATCAGGTCATTTATCTATATACACTTTTGTAGCCATTTAAAGTACCTAATTTCAGGAGATTTTGTGCCTCAATTTTTATAATAAAACAATGGAATATCAACAATACTTCTTTTCTTTGAGAAGATGCTATGACACGGTTATTATCACCGTTGTACACACAGCACCTGAGTGTACACAGTCACAGCTACTTGCCTGTGCATATTAAGTAATCACTGCTCTATCTGCATTAACAACATCCATTTAAACACAAAAACCTTGGGTTTATTCATTGGTATGAATACTCTAGGCAATACAGTGTTATGTCCTTATTTTATTTTTTTTCCCCCTACTTCAGTGGTTTTGCTAGAAATAACAACACACTTAATTACAGAGGAGTCTTAGCAGGTAAATGATATAGAAGATTTGGGTGTTTTAATAGCTTTTGTCTATTGAAAAATACAAGTGAGATCACATTGCTTGAGTAACCAGATTTTAAAAAAGCTAAAAATTAAATAAATGGTTTCAGTTGATTTAGGTTATTTCCAAACAGCAATGCAAAGTTGTAAAAGAAATAATTTAGACATAGGTAAAGAACCTTCAAAATCAATAGCGCTGGAAGAAATGAAACATATGCTGATGCAATCAAACAGAATTGAATTTCATATAAATGTTAGCAAATCTGTATCAGATTATCACTGCAGAAACTTCATTTTCATTGATTTATAATGTATTATTATTGTTTCCACCAAACTGCCATAGACAGCCATTTAAGCAGCTGCCAAGTGCCTTAAGGGTAAATAAAGGGTGTCACTAACGGTGCTGGGTTATAGAAGTTTAAGAGACCAATAATTCACAAATGCGGCAGGTGTGACATTCTGTATATTCTTTAGTCTTTTATTTTAATCCCGTTGTCTAAGTCTTTTATAGTTTTTCGTGGGGGGAGGGTCAGTTGCAGGTTTCAGAGGGAAACCACAAAGGTTGAAGCATGTTTGTGCTAGCCTGTTCCCCAGAGGGGCGGGCAGAGCGCTTTCATTAAGCGACCAAATGGCAGAAAAATACAGTAAGATCTTGGCAGACTGTCCTGGGCTAGAGACACACTGGCAGGTCTGTTCCCCCAAAAAGGAGCTGAGGAGTAGTCTTGAAATGTAACCCAGGCTATGGGTCAGTATATACATTTCATTAACCTACAGCACCTAACCCCTGGAAGTTTTGATTGTCCCCTACTGTCAGATGAGTAAAACAAATAAGGTTCACTTATGTTTTGTAGAAAAGGTTGTAGTGCACCCTGTTTTAACATGTGATAATGCTGCTGGTGTCAGTAGGGCTATTTATTCTCAAAACGGGCACTGGGAGAATATCTTTGAACAACTGCCTAAACTACTCCTAAACTCAGAACCAGGTTTTAAACAAAGGAAAGGGTCAGAAAAAGCCAATTTGTTTTAGGACAATATTTTCAAAGTCCAATCGTTTGATTTTCCATTTCCAAATGAATGCTTCATTGTAAAGAATTGCAAAAATTTCATTAAAGATAATTAAAAACCCCTCAAAAGTGAAATTTATCACACTGAAAACAACTTTCTGCTTTCAGGTCAAATAGAACAGCAAAAAACGTGAGGTCAATAAATAACAGCTGTTAAAAGACTGAAAATTGTTTTGGGTTGATATAAAATCTTCCACACTCAACTTCTGGTTCAGTCAGCAAACTAAAAAAGAAAATATTCTAACTGGTCTCCTTATGCCTATAGTTAGGAGCATAATTAAGCATCCTGCTGGACCAGGCTCTGTTTGCTGCTGAGAAACTGAACACGTTAATTCTATAGTCGGTTCCTTTTCCCCTGTTCCTACATCCCAGGTACTGGAAATAAAATTTTAGTGTTTTTTAAAAATCAGGTGCACCTTTAAGTATCTAAGGCGTTTCTTTTCAAAACAGACTTAAGACCTTCACGTTCATATTGGCAGATATTAAATGAAGATAAAAACCCCCAAGCCCTTTTTGTTTTCCCTATGATGTCTAACGAGTCTAAGTTTGGATTGCCTTGTGGGTATGGCGGTTTGTTGTCAAAGAGGAAAAATGGTGCGTTTGTTGTTTATTTTTATTGGTGAGGAAGGAGAAGGAAATCTAGCACCCCTTACTTCACTACATTTATAGTGCTGTAATATATGTATTTGTGTTTATGTATAGTATGAGCTGGAAAAAGAGATGTTATTGGCAAGCCCCCATCCCAATGCATGCCTAGAAGAGGTGCAGAAACCTGTTCAGTAATTCGGGCAGTGATGATCTCAGAGGTATATGTGTCTGTTATCTGCTTTGGCTCATGTGATGTGATTTTTGGCTGAAGAGAAAGCTTATGGTGAAAATCATGTCAAGTTGGCCAAGCCAACGTAAACACGCATACATACATTTTGAAGTCATTTTTGGCCATTGAGATCATTCAGCCCTTTCAATATTTAAAGGAGAAACAAGATTTGCCATGATCATAAACATTTTATTTACTTTTTCCTCTGTTGCAGCATGATTATTTTAGGTAATAAATCTAACCAACAAGGAGCTAAAGAACAATTATTGCACACTAACAGCATATGTTCACTGTCACACTAGCAGGGCTTTATACAAGTGAAAACCTGACATGCAGGCTAAAAATCATCGAGAAATACAACAGGGGATGAATGTGGTGGTCTCAGTTCACTTTGATGTAGATGCGCGTTCTTTACCACAAAAAGCATAATCTCACCTGCTTCTTACTGGCCTTCCAGAACCGATGGATGAGCAGTGTGAGGCACCCTCTTGGACTTACTGTTGGTGCTTTATCTACAGCTCTCACACAGCTAAACACAGGCTTGCATTACTGCCACTGTAAAGCACAGTGCTCCTTCTAGGACAAGTCTAGCGTTCAAGGGTGCCAGTTGGTTGTATTTCAGTTCTCATGACTTCCAAATTCACTGCACCCCCTGCCAACCAAAACTCTTCCACAGCAAAACAAACAAACTCCTGCTTTTCCTGGTCCCAATCCAGCATGGTGACTCTTCAGCATGTATATTTGCACTGGTGTTGATTCCCATTATTACCGGCGGACAGAAGGTCCACTCTAATTGATTCCAGTGTAGCATGACAGGCTTTGGAAGCAGCAAATCTGAATTATTGAGAAGATAAAGCTCCCACAAATGGGAAAGGAACCATGAATCTGAAGGAGCATTTAGAAGACAGGACATCACATGGACATTGGGGAAACTGAGACGCAATGTCTGCTTCAGACAATTCCTATATAATCTCAAGTGAAACATATAAACTCAATGGTGTTTTAATTTACAGTCTGTCAAGTGAGGCTAATATTTTTCTTATTGACAGAGTTGAAATCTCCTAATGATACAGAGAGACTCAGATAAGTGCTGCCAGATTCAGGAAAAGGATACTGCAGGACTTGTGCTTTCAGAGAGTGAATACATAACAGGAATACCCCAAAGAAGCTGGGAAAATTTACCCTGGCAAAATACATTTTTTTATATATATATATATATAAAAAAAAATAGACACATTTAATTTTGCAACAGAATCTCCTTATTACATAAAACACTGAATGGGGCAAGGAAAGGCAAAGCTGTGAAAGATTCCCAGAGTACTTACAGTGAGAATCATATTCAGCAAGATTTAGGATGCACATCATTTTGCCTTATGAAAATTATGTTTATTAGTGTACACTTTGGATAGGAAGTAGTGCACACAGATAGGAACAAATGCATACAGCAAAACAATTGATGCTGCGGACCTGATGTCCATCGTATATAAATTTTGGCCTTACCTCAGAGTAGCTTGCACAGGCTGAATGTCCAGTTGCTGCTGGTGTGCATTAAGTGCACTCCCAGACCACCTATTTTAGTATATTATCCTCAGAAAAGAAACCACAATGCTCCACAATGCAAATCAGAGTGCACAAAGCATGGACAACTGCTACTGAAGTACACTCCTGAGCCAAATTAAAACACTCATACGGACCTGTCCAATCTGGTCTCAATCTGGAGCTCTAAGTCATTCAGTTTGGTGAGCAGAAACCAGTCTGTAAACTTCCATCCGGTTTTACGCTCTTTATTAATCCACTATTGTATCTTTGAATACAGTTCTAGCAGGCTCTAGAGAGGTGTAGCTTACAGGTGTTAGCACTTACTGTTTGGTCAGGATTGTTCCTGTGCTTTTAGTGTCTAGCCTCAGAAATTTGATTGTATTCTGGATTCACTGCAGAGTTACAGTGCTGAAGTTTAACAACAGAGAACTTTGTATGAGTCAAGAAGAATGGCAGAGAAACTAAGTTTCTCTCCTTCAGGTGTCTCAGACATTTCAAAAGGTAGTACATCACGGTGACTCATATTTGATATATAGAAATAAAATAAAAAGGGTTGAAAAGACAGATCTGTAACTACACAGGATAAATCAAATATAAATGTTGTTCGATTACCTCAGACCTCGGTGGAGCGCTGGGGAATTTGGTTCCTGGTGGTGAGTTTGTGGTGCCTTAGGAAGATGGGCTATTCTACATTTGCCAGGATTTTTGCTTTTTGCCATTTTAGTTATTCTGGCACTAATATATAGAGGCATTAACATGAAAACCATGCAAAAGATGACCTAGGCACAGAGTACCATCATTTTCCTTTGGCAAAACCAAGTGAGAGCATCCTGCTTTCTGCAACCCCGCACAAAGTAGCACATAGAACACCTTTTTCTCTCTTTATTAGAGAAACCAAAAACATTGGTGCCAGATTAGTAAAAATGGAGACTTAAGAGTTCCCAAGTTTGGTTCATGTAACAATCTCAATGAAAAACACAGCTCCTGAGCAACCTAGGTAAGAGGAAGCCCTGCTGAAAGTCTCCTAGCACCTAGGGTGTGATGAAAACAGAATAGAGAGGGAGAGGCAAGGCAGGTCAAGCCAAGCCAAATCAAACCAATTCCTCTTGAAGCTGGTCTTCAAGACCTCTCTTTGTGGCTTGGGGATACCTTGGTGCTGCTGCTCCCTTTCTTCAAAACTTTCCCCCAAAACTATGGTAGATGGTGAACTCTTATCTCCTACTTCAGACAGGACTGGGAAAACAGTTTTTAATGGACTCCTATCAGCTCTTAATCCCAACACAGGATAGACTCCATCAGGTTAAAGAGGGATGTTAAAGAACTACATGCGGTCTTAGCTCTATCTATTCATTTTCAGGAAATAAAAGAAAGAGAAAATTTGTGCTGATATTTTCACTAGCAATTTAAATAAATCAATCCCAAGGAGATCTGTCCAACTGAAAATACACAATATATAATGTGATTTTTTTTTTGCATGGGTTAATAAAACCTTAGCAGAAGATCTCAAAACCTTAATAGAAGGTAAACCAATTTTACCTGTGGAAGTATTTAATTATGAACTCATCATTTGATCTTTGTACTATATATTGTCTTCCACTAGGAAGCTAATTTGTTAAGATTCATATAATTCATGAATTACTATGATGTAATTCATGTCCTATTTTAAATAAGGGGAAACTGAGGCAGTACTGGCCTTGGTAACAGACACTAGATCTCATTCCACGTTGAAGCCAGTGTAACCCCAAAATACCTGCAGAACTAACATCATGTCTACTGTCCTCTGCTGGGGAGATGACTGCAACATTCTTGGTTTTGGACTATTTTGGTCTGAAAAGTTATTTTTAAATAGACAGCCTCACTCTGTAAACTTTATTCCCACAAATATCCCCACTAAAGTCACTCCATTTTTTTTCCTTCACTAAAATACAGTCATTGATGTCAGGGAGAATGTTTAGATTAAGAAAGAAACTTTTTGCAATAAAGCTTCTACTGCACTCTACGTCATTTTTTTATCTATTTCTGCAGTATATAACCTATTATCAGATGTATGTAACAGATCTGTTTGTACATTACAGGAAGAAGATAGATAAATACTGTTCTTCAAAATGGAATAGAGTATCATGATGGAACATGTTGACATAAAACATAGAATTTCCTGGATCCAGGGATTTAGCTGTCAAAGTAAGAATACATTTAAGGTTTGGTTGTCCTCTCTCCTTGTGTGAGCAGGCCTCCCATTAATGTCAGTAGGAGTTATACAAGCAAAAAGAGAAGATAATAGATGTAAGTAGTGAACAGGTTAGGAGAGTAGAAATAGACTCCAGTGAAGCTAGAAAATGCATTGTTCCCTTTTCTTCCCTCTGCAGAGCTTGCATCATTGTGTCTTTATGCATTTCCAGGAAAGCAAAATTCTGAATTGTAGAAACATATTTTGACTAGTTCTCATCTTGAAGAAATGCCATATGAAATGAAGGATAGATGGCTGCTAGACTGACAGCTAGCATATGATAAAAATAAAGCAGTTAACAAGCTCCACTGAACACAGGTGGGCAGTGAATCAAAGTGTCTTAACCTATTAACCCATACAGTGTGGCTCCTGTGCAGTTTTTCAAAGACTTGTTTTTTTCATTACTGATGGAGTGAGAATTACTTTTCAGTACCGTTTTTTTTTTGGTTACTGAAAACCTTTATTATGTGTTCAGCAGAAAGTAGCTCTTGCAACTATGCAAGCTCCGTTCTTTTATCTATCGCTGATACTATTGATAAATAGAAACAGTGGAGATAATAACATTTAAATAAGACTGTGGGGTTTCTCATTAAACTTAATTCCCTTCTTAGTCAAACTTCTGTTTTCCTGATGGACATTCATTGACTTTGGTGTTACTCTGAAGTTGTCCTGGAATGGAGAATCAAGCTTATTGGTCTTAACCCTCCACAAGTAAATCAGTGTTCATGTAATGGTTATTCCTGTGTTCGAGTCCTTTCGCCTTAGCTGCTATTTTTCCTTTTCTATATCAAAATTTATGCTTGAAAATGGCATCTGCATGTGACTTTGCACAAGAGGTTGAAGGATCACAGGGCTCTGGTTCATCAAGAGCAGCAAGTACAACCAGTGTGTTTTAAGTTCAGTTTGGAAACGAATGAGGCAAGCACAATTACTGGCTCATGCCTAAGCTCACCTCCTGTATGTACAGTGTTAAATCCTGAGGTCTTAGCCTCCTGAACATCCACATGGGGCAAGACTTTGGAGTATTCTGTGGGTCCTGCGCTGTCTGGACACTTTGATTTCTCTGAAAACAAGGGTAGTAGAGGAGAGGGTGTGATGCCTGCCTCAGTTTTGCTCTAAGAAGGTCATGGCCAACACATGTACTTTAGAATTGAAGTACTGTAACATCCCTGGGTTAAGCACAGTCTTGGGCACCATTTTCATAGCTCCTAAGCTATTCTGCCTAAGGTACTTGTTCCACTTCGTAGCTCCATTAGTGCTTTTTGGTGATTTTTTATTCCAAGTTATGTTTCCTTTTCTCTTATCTTTCTCTTTTTTTTTTTTTTTTTTAATCACGGATTTATCTCATATTTTATTTGATGAAATTTATTGTCATAATGGTAAATAAAATCATATTAAAGTATTTTACACAAATGATCATGGAGTTCTATGATCCAAGCACCTCAGAGACTGTTTTGTATTTTGCTGAAGGACAGAGCTAAGTCCGCATTATTTACACCTGCAGGGACATTGTTTAGGATTCAGCGTAGTTCTGCAGCCCCTTGATGCTTCACTGCTGGAGGGAAAGAAAAGGTAATGGAAGGTTTTGGGATTCATGATGGGCACTGAGAAAAGGAAGAGTGGTGTCCCCTGAAAACATGGATGAAAGTGAACTTGAGCAGTGAGCTTGAGCATCAGAGTCTCCAAGGCGCTACCAGTGTCCCATTTCAGGCCATGTAACATGCTCAGTTGTGTAGGTTTTTAGGTGAGACTGAGATGATCCGTTCTGTAGACTGAACTACATCTGCTTATTTAGGACAATAGCATTCTCGAAACCACTGAGCTTCTCAGATAGCGTTGAGTTATTCCCTTAGAGCGAGCAGAAAGGGAGAAAACAGCAGCATCACAGCAACAGATTTGTCCAGCAGATTCCTCCATTGAACCAACTCTGAATCTATCATACCTCCAAACTATGTTGCCTTCAGCTTTTTGATAGGAAGAAGAGAAGGCACGTCATGAATACCTGTCCTACCAGTACAGCAAGTGTTGATACAGATACATTTCCAGTTCTCCTTTCCTTCAGAATGTGCTTTCTTTTTGTATATACCTAAACATTAGTTTGACTCCTTACAGTATAGCTGTATTGTGCACACATCATGGACCATTTTGAGACATCTTTATTGTGTTTATTATGAGGAATGGTATTTCTGTACTTGAGGGTTTCACGGCTTAAAATATTTCTTGTTTGTATGCTTCTCCTGGCCATCCTACCAAAGAAGGAAAAGAAGAGAAAGTGATTCACATTGTCCTTTGGTGCATGTGGCAGACACAAAATCATACTGCTATTCATGAGAAGATGGGGAGTCTGGTTGGGTAAAACCCTTGTGGGTGGCCTGGCTCAGGCAGTCAGCTTGTTGTTGTACTTGTGTTTCTTGGCTGTCTGTTCTGCTGCAACTGGTTCTGCTGATCAGAGGACCTGATCTCATGCCTTCTGAAATCATTGGCAATTTTGCAACAGGCTTCATTGAGTGCAAGGGCAAGCCCAGAGCACATGGCAGAGGCAGCAATGGGTAGATACGTATGATGCAGCCACTGTAGCTAGATTTACACAACCCGCTTCAAGGACAATACAGTAATCTTTCTAACAGGGATGCCATAATTTAGAGCTATTCCCACAAGCAGTCATCTGACACGGAGGGCTGTCATGTGTCACACAATATCACACTGCATCATTGTTCTTCTTGAAGAGGTAGTCTGCATCCCCAGCACATAACAAGGCTCCAAAGAGAGCAGAAGTTGCAATGGCGTTTTTTTTTTACATTCCTTTTAGTGCTATTGAGGTAAACTAGAGCATCACACACACTATAATTTCTGGGCAGGCTTAGAGCAAACATTCCCATCATTCTCCACTGCAGGGAGAAGACACTATATCCTGCTTCTACCTGGATGCCATGAAGTGCTTCATCCATCCCACAAGATTTCCCCCTCCATTTTCCAGACTTCCTGAAAATGTTAGCCGCCTGTTTTCTCCTCTTTTTCTATTTTCCTCTCATGATGTAGGCTTTGCTCCATCCCTCCCTGTGACTCTTCTTTTATAAGACAGTCCCTCGTTATTCCTCACACTGGGTTAGTAGCGTACACACCACAGCACACTGCCCAAGCTGCTCTGTTTACTTTCAGCTGTCTTGCCCTTCTGTCATCCTCACACAGGCAGAAATTCCCTACGTTCAGATTATGTTTCCCCATTCTCCACCCAATTGTTGTTCCTATTTCATTCCTTTTTACTTAGATCTCTGGCATCTCTCCTTTTTCTTTCCCCTTATTGATTCTCCTGCATCATCCACTAGTGAGACACATATTTAAGACACTGGTATTTTTAAGCTGACATAGGAAGGTGGACAGTTACTGAGACGTGATGCTTTTGTCACATTGGAAGATATTTATCAGATGCTAACCCCAATTTTTAGGTCTATAGGTAATTTCAGGGCTGGCTGAGGCTTCTTGCTCAGTTTGAAAGATACTTGGGTTTTAGTGCCTGTACTTACCCCTTAGGAAAAGATGTGGCTGTCTATTCTGGGAATGATGCAAGCTTGGGCATGGAAAGGTACATATGGTGTGTGCTTCACTCATCCCTGGACACATGCTCTGGAAGTGTCCAAGACAGTCATCTAGACACGGGAACACAGGGAGAACTCTATCATTTTATCTCTGTCTTCTCCTTTCTGACCTTTATTTCCATGAAAAGGTGAATCTGTGACATTCTCAGATATTTAGAAGGGGATTGGAAGGAACTAATACAATGCTGCAGCACTGCAGACAAGTTGGCACATGCTGTCATTTTGGGATGAACACCAAACATGTAGTCATCAGGTATGAAAATCTTTCTACCCCAACACACATCAGTGTTGCAAAGACAGATGTAAATAATCTAACTGTATTAAGTTTTTCAACATGTACTGCGCCGCGACAGCAGATCCTAAATTTTTGTGAAGCCCTATGGAGGGGTAGTGTGTTCACATACGGATGGCCATATTGGCTCAGATGAAGGATCTGTCTAGCCCAGTATTCTCCTTATTAGTGGTCAAAAGAGGGTGCTGAGAGGAGGGAGGATAAGGACAGGACTGATACACAGGCTCACTTGATGTGCCTCCTGTTATTCCCACCTCAGAAGATTTCCTGGTCCTTGTGTTTGTCTATTTAGCAGTATTCAAAGCCTTTTTCTTCCACATTTGTTCAATTTCCCTGTTAAAACTATGAAGAGCTTTGGACTTCCAAACATCCTTTGGCAAAGCATTTCACAGATGTGTTACCTGCAGCATGAAGAACGTTCTCCTTTCATTTGATCTGAACCTGGGTCTGACTAGCTTCATCTGATGTCTGTGTTGAAGTTTGTGTTTAAAGCTCAGGTACTAGAAGAGGCAATCAACAGTCAATGCCTATCGACCATCCATGTGTTACCAGCTCACATTGCTGTTTTTGCCTTGCTAAGCTTTATTCTTATTAAAAAAAAAAAAAGAGGCTGTAACAGGCAGTGAACGTCCACTTCCTGTGTCTAATCTGTACTGATTTTGTGAAACTAAATTCTTGACAATCTGTCTCCTTCCCTCTGTCCTGTAGCCCAAGCCAACTGGATGCTCTAATTCAACATAGCCCTGTGGCAGCCTCCACCATCGTGTTCATGTAAACTTTGAGTCTCAGCTTAAAGTAAAAAAGGCTTGCATAAGTGATGCCCTTGGTCTCATGCATAGAGCCAGGGTACGTGATGGAAAGCACTCCCTTTCTTCCTTAATTGTATAATTTAAATGTATTGCATTTCTTTTTTGGCAAAGAGATCCTTCTTTCACATGCCGACTGCAGGTTCTGAAGTCTGTGCCCAAGTGGCCACAGAGTGCTCTGTACTGACTGACCCTTCACAGCTATGTTTTCAGAAGAGATTGAGGAATGTATCTCAATTTGCAGGCATTCAAGTTAATACACTACAGAAGTACCTGATTTATCACCCTCTGGTAAGAAATGAGTTTACTTGACGTCTCAGGCTAGACACCCAAAACTATAACAATGTAGATTAATTGAAAAAAAATAAAGCAACACAAGAAACTCTTGTTGAATAGGGATCTCAAGATTCAGTCCATTACTAAAAATGATTGAGGATGTTGGTTATTTTAATAACCCATCAGATGCTTTCACAGGAAATAGAATAAAGCTTGCTTGATTCCTTCCACAGAGGCAGCTTGAATATGAAGTAATGCTTCTGATTTTTAAACGATAATACACGCAAGTGTTAGGACCTTCTCTTTGAGCATCACCCTGGGAGGCTGGACCCACACTTTGCCCCTTTCCTAGATTCTACGCTATTATCTCTTTGTGTGGTAGGGAACACATTTTTGTGTGGTAGGGAACACATTTTTGCCCAGTAAATCTTAGCCTACATATCCTTCTGTCTGTCCATTACTTTTTGCTCTTGACAAGCACCTCAAAGAGCTTTTTCATAGGTGCTTCTTAGAAGATCAACTTTCAGTGTGAATTCAAGTTGATTTTATTTGCCTAAACTAAGTAGGCAAGATTTAATTGCTTTGAATTTTATGAATAATTTTAGTCTGTGTGAGGGCTGTCTGTGGGTATTCATACAGTTCTATGCCGATTTGTGCCGATTCACATAGTTCTATGCCAATTGTCGATATGCTGTCTTTTATGAAAATCCTACAGACACACACACACACACTTCAAGAAGGAAAGGAAAAGGAAGAAAAAAAGGAAACTGCACTGTGTTTTGAGTTATAGCAGTGGCCAAACACCTCCTGAAACTGGTTAACTTACATGCATCTTGCATCTTCCTTAAGGTTAAAAAGAGCCACTTCATTTTAAAATAATGTAATAAAAACACTGCTGTCAGGCTGAGACCTTGTCTGCCAAGCCTAACCCTCAGATGAAGTTTTACAGCCAAGTTATAAATCCCTAAAAACTGGAGCTGGTAGTGAGGGTATTGACAGAACCTTATCTAAGGAGTCCTGTCCTGGTGGGGAGGGGGGCTCAAACCGAGGGTTTCGAAACAAAGACAGTCTGATAGCAGAGCCTCAGTCAGTTGCGCAGATAGTTTGGCCATACACAGTAAGCATCATGCTAGTTTATTTATTTGTTTATGAGTGTGTATTAACCACCAGGTTTTGTATATTCTCAACCTCCCTTTGATCCTTTTTTTTAAAAACAAGAGTTCTGTCATCTGTAAACATTTCTGTGCTGACCATGCCTTTGGCTTAGTCAACATATGAAATCCATAAAGGCTTATTTTTTGATAAAAGAAATGGCTAAAGACAATTGACATTATCGTTTGAAGTTCATGGCATTTCATGCTAATTTAGTAATGTAGAAACGGAACAGAGGCCTGGATTTGTGTAAAGAACTTGTCCAAGGTTGTAACCCTTAACATATTTTGTACATGCTTTCTCTTTTTGTTTTTGTTTCCTATACAAGAAATTTAATATGATTTTGATTAGCTTCTGATGAGTTGAAATTTCAGTAAGTGCAACTCCAGTATTGGGGCTTTCTGTCACTGCTGTATTTGAGCAATGATTTAGGAGGACTGCTGTATTTACTTTATTGTTCAAATAATAAAAGACTGTATTTAGAAACATCACAGAGAGAGAAAATATTCTGTGTACCTAAAGCTGTGTTAATCCATGTATAACATTTCTCAGAACATTCTGGTCCAAAATGACTTCAATACTAAGTAGAGGAAGAAGATTCAAGACATCTAAATCCCCTTCTTGACTCTGACAGGCTGCCACTAACTTATGACGTGACTTCAGTTGAGTCACTTAACCTTTCTGTAGTTCGCATTATCTCACCAGCTGTAAAAGGAGGACCGAAATCCATATTAACTACAGAAATACTGTGGGACTTTACTGATCAAAATGGAAGGAGTTACAGAGGTAACTTATGTTTTGCAAAAGGTATGAGCAGATTTCTGAATGAAAAAAAGTGTCCATATATCAAGGATACTGACTTTACTATGGCTAAGATTGGTTTTCTGGTATAAGCATTATAATTAATCTGTGTATACCCATTCAATGACTTTGGAGAAAGGTCTACAAACCAAAGTGATGTGACAAGGTGGCACACCATAAGCATCTTACAGTGATAGATTTGGGGCAACTTCTGTGCACTCTATTGATGGGGCCAAGATCTTCACACAGATAGGGTCATAACCTTAGGCCAGTTAAGGATAATAATGGTCATTTTTGTCATTCAAATAACAAGGAGCAATGATGAAGTCCTCATATGTTGATGTGAACGCCAGATCCACTCTCTCAGACAAAGCAGGACTTGTGCACTTTTGACAGGTGAGAACCGTACGTATGCGTGAAACTGTTCCAAAAGCTGTATTCTGTAGTGATCAAAGATTTGTTAAATGCAACAGTGCAGGACTCCAAGCAAGAAACTCAGCAGCTGCATTTATTTTATGAGTCTACATTTCAGAACTAACTCACACAAATAGGAATGGGGAGCTACAACTGGGGAGTGCTAGCACGGAGTCCAGACTCGCTGGAGCTTGGGACTCCCAGAATCCCTTGATGGAGAATAACAACAGCAGCGATACCCTCTAGTATGCTGAAATAGAAGAAGCGCTGGCTGGTTGTAGCAATGTGGATACACCAATGCATAGCCATCAGCCTGAGAACAGAGCCCTGGCTCTGGCTGACCGTCAGCGCTCTCTCTGTTCCAGGAGGATGCAAAGTTAGTGCAAAGGATGTTCAAACCTCAAATATTATGATCAAGTTTTCTACGCTGGCATTTAGAAAATGAGAAGCCTTGCTGCTTTAGTAAGAATGTCAGTGTATGAGGGACTTCAAACACAGAACGTCTCATTCCCTCTATTCTCTCCATAACTACAATGAATATGAATATGTTTGCTTCCATCCTGTGCACTGGGCAGTTCCTAGGACTTCTAACTGAACGTGGGTCAGTGGTAATACCACAGTAACATCCTACTGTGTTTAGAATGTACACCCAGCTGTGTTTGTAATTTTTAGAGCTGAAACACAAGCTGCAACATCTCAAGGAATAACAGGGGAAACAAAACAATGCAGCAAGCCAGCATCCATCATGTGCTCTTTCTATTGCTTCCCAGAGCTTTCATTTAATTTTTTAGTGAAAACTTTTGTGTCTTTTAATAGAAATTCAATCAAATATTTGAACAGTAAATCCAAGATGGCTAGGACAAGAAGAAATTCCACTAACAGGACAGTGGAGCAAG
Source organism: Larus michahellis (assembly GCF_964199755.1). Classification (NCBI taxonomy): domain Eukaryota; kingdom Metazoa; phylum Chordata; class Aves; order Charadriiformes; family Laridae; genus Larus; species Larus michahellis. Next base: position 66,302,219 of record NC_133897.1, on the reverse strand, counting down.
TCCTGAAAGCCAACTGAAAATCTACTTGTTAAATCCTATTCAGAATGTCCCATGCTACAAGTTGTTTCTACAGCTTCCTAGTTAATAAATTTCATGTTTTCTCTGCTTTAAAGTGTAAGGCTTAGTTCACAGTTTTTGTCTTTATGCTCCTTTCAAAGCTGGAGCAAGTGCGCGTTGCTGTATTGTCCCATAGCAAAGGTCCATCTAGCTCAGTACCCTGTCTCCAAGACGGTTAAACCATGAATAACTAGACAAGAGTTTAGGAACAGGGTAGAGCATTCAACACTGTCTCCTCAAACTGATCTCCCAGCTTCTGACAAATTGTGTATCAGAAACCTCCTAAACCAGAACTTGTGTTTTTGTGTTCTGTTTCTCTGGTTGGACATGCATGGGGAGGGAGATGTTTTTCTGCAACTAGGAAGGACAGTTCTTCCCTATTAGATGCAGAATACGTATATCATAGCCCCCATGTTTTGGTTAGTTGCCTCAGGTATTAGCAGCAGCAAGATGGAAGTAGTGCAGGTGTCCAGCCTCAACTGGACAAGCCTGTCTGGGACAATGGGTGCTTCTAATGGCTATAATTTTTGAAGGCTAGAATGGTGGCTGGATTTATAGCTTCAGTCTTAAAGAGGGGATCTATGCATTTTGGTCCGTTTTGTGAAATCATATTCAAGCTTAGGAACCTAAAGTTAGGCCCTGATATATGGAAATCAAATATTCTGCTTTCTGAAAATGCAGACCATGGACCTACACAGATGAACCGTTTATGGAGAGTTCTCCAAAACTGTCAAGAAAAGAAGTTTGGAAGGGACTAGAACTGGAAATGCTGAGCCTGGAACTTTGCGTGTTAGGGCATTAGCCTTTTTTTTAACACCATATGCTTAATATTTAATAAGCACTCATCTGCTTAATATTTGAGGCTTGCTTTGTAGAGTACCATTATTGTGGAATCTAGCAAGTGGTCCTAACAGAATCCCTGTCTCGGCAAGCTGTGGAATATCTATCAGTCAGGGCTATGTTCTCCCAAGTAAAGTGAGGCTGCCAACCAATCTCTTTCATCTTTTTGGTGTGCAGTATTGAAAGTCTTCTAGAAAGGACGTGGTAATGGCTTCCTATAGCAAGGATATATGACTTGCACAGAAGTGGTATATTCAAGCCCATCCATATTACAGATAAATGCATCTTTTCACCTGTTTTAGCTGGTAACAAGAGGCAAGTTTTATTCATGGTTGCGTACTACTTCGAGTCTGGACTTGGATTTGGGATTATGTTTAGTGAACGTGGATGCAGGGAAGCATGGGTTTGAATACCAGCCTAGTTCTGCTCTCACAATGAAGTGTAGATTTTATCCTAATGCCCAATAGCAGTGCAATAAACAACAAAATCAGCATCTGCTGCGGGCAGTTTGTTACCTTTTTGATCTTCCATATGAGAAGAGCCTTGTTTTGGGGGTTTTCTTTCTTTTTTTTTGGTGTTTTAATAATCACTTGGTGGACATAAACGGCCCAATTGTTTGGAGGGCTGTGCCCTGCATTTTGGGAAGTGGTCAGGCCTACAGTATTGCCAAGGGAATTTTCTACCTTGGATGTGGAAACTCTTGGTTGTCTACAGTGCTGGCACTTTTCAGAGGGAGTTTAAATGAGGGAGAAGGTTAAACGTGGGGTAGGCAGAAGAGTGTGTTTGGTCTAAACCAGCTGTTCTTGCCCTCTTCCCCCACTCCCCGTACTCAAATACTGTAACTGAAAATACATTTGTCTTGTTTACCAAATACCTGAGAAAAGACTGTTATTGAAATGAATGGTTTGCTGGGTTATATAAATGTAGAAACAAAGACATACACCTAGACAAATGAATAAGGGCTGGAGTGTAGATTGCAAACTGTTAAGGAAGCTGCCTCAGATATGTCTCACAATGTTAGCTTTCATGTGGAACTGCTTAAATCAGAAATCTTAAATTCGTTACCCAAGAACTACGGAAGAGAGTATATCTGTGTATGAAAAATTAAAACTCAGATCTCAAGGGCCATCTTTCAAGATCAATGAAGATCCACATAGTTTTGTGTAAAGGCAATCAGATGCAAGATTTTTTTTTTCCTTTTAATACTTTACTGCAGGTTTAATTGCAGCAATATTTCAATGCCAAAGAGAGTAATTTGCAGCTTGAATACAGCATTAGATCTGCAATACCCGACATTTTAAAACCTCAGTATAAAAATGAGCATTTGGTACTAGTACCACAAGAATTCTCATTTCCTGTTCAACTTTCAAAGAAATTGAAGTTAAATGTCTATATTAACGTTTATAAAATTTTAGGAGTGATTCCCTTATTACATAATTAGCTTAAGCACTCTGCATATCTGCCGATTAGAGACATTACTCAGAGCCTGCCCTGGAACAGCTGCATTCCTAGACAGAAAAAGATACTAATGTGGCCCTGGGGGAGAGCTCTCCATTTTGACAGAATAAAACATTCTTGGAATACAGTTATTACAATTCATAATTGTTCACTTTAGGTGGGAAAAAAAAAGCAAGGAGAAAAGTATCTTGTTAATAAAACAAAGATTTCTAATAGTTTTAAATTAATATTTCAAAATTCTCTGCAGCTGAGGATGCAGGTAGCTGGGGTGGGGAGGGGGTGGGTGTTCTCCATGTTGTGTATAACGAGGAAGTGAAAGCAGGAACTCTGACTACATACAGCTCCCTAAATCTGATCAGATATTGACAATAAGGGTAATGACAATAGGGATAAGCATTAGAGGCTAGAATTGTGATTCCGCTGATTAAGCATGAGCCCAAACTGCATGAATTTAGAAGTAGCAAAGCATGTGAGTCCATTTGGCTGCACGTGTGACACCGTTACCAGGTGATGGGGTTTCATCAAAAGAAACATAGAAAAGGGGAAATAAGGCAGAAATTCATCTTCTCTGGAGTTAGCACAGCAATTAATGACTCCTCAGCAGGCATAATCAGCAACTGCTACACTACTGAAAAAAATCTCTTAATTACTACACATTGTTTTTACTGCTTCTCCAGCAGTGTGGCAGAGAGAACTATGGTGATGTCTAGACTGCTTGCTTAGGTCAAGTGCGCTAAAACACATGGGATCCAACAGTGAAGTCTAACAAAGCATAGTTGTGTGGTCTCCAAGAGGAGCTCAACCAGTGTTGTAACAAATGTGTGCTGCTGCACAGATCTCCTCATCCTGGAAGTCTGAAAAAGTGGTGGCCTCTTCTGCAATGAAACTGATATAATCCCGAATGAAACTTCTGGATTATTTCTAACACTTAGGGAAAAGAACACCATCCCCTTACAAGCTAAATGTATTCACATTTAATTGAAAGAAACCTAAAATTTTATTCCAGAGGCTCCAATGTCTTTTTGGCAACTTCAGACTCACTTGAGAAGAAGGAAGATAATTGTAGCTCTCACTACACTTTAAAACAGTTCTGAATATCTGTGTCCCATCTGGGCGACCTTTAACAAAGCAATTATCACTCCTGTTTGTGAGAACAGTGCTCCTATTTTCTGCCTACAATTCAATGTGATAGAAACTATGGAGAAAACTTAATAAATCTTTCTGACTTGAAACTCCGTATTTGAGTCAGAGGTAAAAGACCCTTCCAAAACTGTCGCGCTTTCATATCCTTCAAAGTGGTGTCAAATGCTTAGCATGTTGCCAAAGTGTAAGAGTCAAAGCAATGCAGTTCACTGCAAGCCGGGGCTTCCTGTCCTGCTGAGGCATTGGAGAGGGCAGTCATAGTGCTAAGTGAGGCATATCACATGCTGTAGGTGCCTAATTTCAGCAGTTCTTTCCAGTGACTATGTACAGAGATGAACTGAAGGAGCTTTGGAGACCAAATGGTCTGAATTTCTCATTCCTCTTTTGACTCTGAGTACAGAAGAAGTCAGCGTCAATTAGATGATCTGAAACTAGCCTGGTCTGCAATCTTCAACACTAGCATTGTCTTTCAAACTTCTTCACCCCTCAAACTGGGAAACCTGGGGTTTCAATGTAGATCTACCTTTAAAAATGAATTTATTTGTATTCATATAGTGGTGATAAGACCACTACATAATTCATATAGCATCCATTAGTTATTATTGCAGTTTAAGAAAGAAGAAACTAATTTTGTTTAATTTCAAGCCTGCTCTGACACTGTAGCTTTCTAAGTCTAACCTGAACCTCGGTGAGTTAGTATTCAGCTGAAGAAAGATTGTTAAGAAGTAGGAGAGATTAAAAAAAGCCGTGGAAAAAAAAAGGGTGAAGCCAGGAACGACTATACAGAAATGAAAAGTGAAAATTGCAAAAGAAACAGAACACAGAAAAAAGAGCTTCAGCAGGATATACGATATGAGTCTTCACACTAGGAAACACAAAGGGGATGGTATTGCATTGATGAAGTTTACATTAGATTGGTCTCCAAATATCCGCAATTATATTCTTTCCTATTATATACTGTCAGTGCTGCCGGGACTGATCCTTCTATCTACCCCATACATACATACAAAAGTTACATATGCTTCACAAAAGGGATCTTGCTAACTGTATTTTGTTCATGTGGTTGCTGAGTGTCCCAGCACCGAGTTTCTTACTGATACGTCTGTTAATTATGATTTCTGGTTACCTTAGTGGATATCCCTAAAAGAAAAGTTGAAAATACCTGATTTTTGGTGAGTGCATGAACAGAGGAGGGTTTAATGAAGAACAGTTTGCACACTACGTAGTAAACTTAATCACAGCATGTTCCATTTTCCTTCTTTCTAACATTCAGATTGCTGTACCTTTCAACATTGATAGGCTATTTTTTTCCTGCCCTACCTACCAATCTTTTATTATTTTCTCGAAAGGAAGTTAGAAACCTTAAGACATCTCTTCCAATTGTATATAAGATGCACTGGATTCTTTGCTTACTCTAGACAGAGATCAAGCCTCTCGTTTTTCTGTTTTAAATCAGCGGAAGCTTTTCTGTAGGAGACGTGACCAATGGTTCAGGAATTACAACAGCAAAACAAGCAATGGGCTTTTCAAACTGACGGGTGGCTTCCAGGAATAGTTTTCACATAAAGAAAAGGACCTGCAGTCTTCAGAAACACACTGTGGGACAAAGTACTTTGCTATGATACTTAATGGCACTAGCTGGAGAGGGATTTCCAGTGGCACAGTTATGGATCCCTACTGATTGAACTGGCATGTCTGAGAAGAGGAACTGAATTGTCTAATCAGTTACAGAAACTGGGCTGGCTGCCTGCACAGGCCATTTCTTAGAGTGGTGACTGTTATGTGTATGTTGTTCAGACTCAAAACTTATTAGGCACTTAGTACAAAGTTGCTGCATGGATGGTGGCAAGCAATATATTATGGTATTTACACAGTGCATTGGTAATTTTGCTGCAATATTAACACATTTATGCTTCGATACAGAAAGGATGTTAGCAAGCTCTTGCCAGTGTTGTATTTTTCAGGAAACAGAAAATTAACAACCCAAGATATAAAGCTCTAGCTGTTACAAGCTGAATTAGCAGATATTAGGGAATGAATATGAGTTATGAAGACTGAATTTACACATTATATAGTCAGCTGAACAACAATCAAGAAAGTGGGAATGGTGAGATAAGATTTGGGGTAGGGTTCTCAAAGCCTTCAGGAAGCTTCGTCCTTGTTGCTAATTAATTGGAATTTCCAACTTCTGGCAAAAATTCTAGCAGACAGCCTGCAGGATATGATCTGTAAGATTATTAGCCCAGACCAAGTAAGTTTTGTAAATGAATGACTACGACGGGAGAATTACAATGAAAATACTGAATATTATCTAAAAAGCTAGTGGCATGCAGAAACCCTGGCAGCCTATGCAACCAATGATAAAAAAGACCTTTGACAAAATAAACTTGAGGTTTCCTATATCCACATTAGGAGAGAAATCAGATATTTATAAGCTGGTAAGAACTTTTATATGAGGCTCTCAGAATAAATGGCAATTTAAAAATTACCTCTGCTAGGAAGCTCTTTCAGTGGAGCATGGGGCAAGTCAGGTGGAAGTCTCAGGGTTCTATTCTTTGTTTTCTAATATTTTTGGAAGGAAAAGTTAGCTTGCAATTGGGAAAGTAATATGATGCTGACTGTATCAATGTGACACTTAATAGTCACGCAGGTGGTTTACAATAGTTAATGTAAGTGTCCGTAGTTAAAAGACTACCAGTAGCAATAATATTTTCATTGAAAAGTGTGTGGGTGTTTAACTGCATCTCACCTCATCGTGTTTGTCAGAAAGTTTCTGTGATTTACTTATTTCCAGAAATGTGTTATTTTCTCTTGCATCTGCAACGCCTCCACAGGCTTAACAACACTGACATACACGCAAGGCAAAATAAATGTAGCATCTATACAAAAGACAACTTAACCTGCTTTGGCTAGTGAAACATCTACTACCAAATAGTATCATAAGTTGGAATAACACCTTCAGAGCTGAAATCAACCGAAGCATATACATAGATAGGAACCCGAATATACACAAGTCTGTGGGACCTGATGAGATGCGCCCCAGAGTCCTGAGGGAATTGGCTGATGTAATTGCCAAGCCGCTCTCCATGATATTTGAAAAGGCATGGCAGTCAGGTGAAGTCCCCGGTGACTGGTAAAAGGGAAACATTGCACCCATTTTTAAAAAGGGTAGAAAGGAGGACCCTGGGAACTACCGCCCTGTCAGCCTCACCTCTGGGCCTGGGAAGATTGTGGAACAGATCCTCCTAGAAGCTATGCTAAGGCACATGGAGGACAGGGAGGTGATTTGAGACAGCCAGCAGGGCTTCACCAGGGGCAAGTCCTGCCTGACCAACGCAGTGGCTTTCTACAAGGGACCGACTGCATCAGTGGATAGGGGGAGGGCTACAGATATCATCTATCTGGACTTCTGCAAGGCCTTTGACACAGTCCCCCCAAAACATCCTTCTCTCTAAGTTGGAGAGATACGCATTTGATGGGCGGACTGTTCAGTGGGTAAGGAACTGGCTGGATGGTCGCACCCAGAGGGTGGTGGTCAATGGCTCGATGTCCAGATGGAGAGGAGTGACAAGCGGTGTTCCTCAGGGATCCGTACTGGGACCAGTGCTGTTCAACATCTTCATCAGTGACATAGACAGTGGGATCAAGTGCACCCTCAGCAAGTTTGCCGACGACACCAAGCTGAGTGGTGCGGTTGATGTGCCAGAGGGACGGGTTGTCATCCAGAGGGACCTGGGCAAGCTAGAGAGGTGGGTGCAAGCAAACCTCATGAAGTTCAACAAGGCCGTGTGCAAGGTCCTGCACTTGGGTCGGGACAACCCTCGTGATTAATACAGGCTGGGGGTTGATGTGATAGAGCAGCCCTGTGGAAAAGGACTTGGGGGTGCTGGTTGATGAAAAGCTGAACGTGAGCCAACAATATGCGCTTGCAGCCCAGAAAGCCAATCGCATCCTGGGCTGCATCAAAAGAAGCGTGGCCAGCAGGTCGAGAGAGGTGATTCTCCCCCTCTACGCTGCTCTCGTGAAACCCCTCCTGGAGTACTGTATCCAGCTCTGGAACCCTCAGCACAAGAAGGACGTGGACCTGTTGGAGCGGGTCCAGAGGAGGGCCGTGAAGATCATCCAAGGGCTGGAGGACCTCTCCTATGAAGACAGACTGAGATAGTTGGGGTTGTTCAGCCTGGAGAAGAGAAGGCTTCGGGAAGACCTTATAGCGGCCTTCCAGTACCTGAATGGGGCCTACAAGAAAGCTGGGAGGGGCTGTTTGCAAAGGCATGAAGTGATGGGACAAGGGGCAATGGTTTTAAACTAGAGCAGGGTAGGTCTAGGTTAGACATTGGGAAGAAGTTCTTTACAATGAGGGTGGTGAGACACTGGAACAGGTTGCCCAGAGAGACGGTGGAGGCCCCATCCCTGGAGACATTCAAGGCCAGGCTTGATGAGGCTCTGAGCAACCTGATCTAGTTGAAGAAGTCCCTGCTTACTGCAGGGGGGTTGGACTAGATGATCTTTAAAGGTCCCTTCCAACCCAACACATTCTATGATTCTATAAATAGTTTCTACAAATTATTTTGCCATTGCTTGCATTGAAGCAAGCCTGGTATGTGTAGTATCTTCTGTGATCTGGTCTGCATGGCCCCTGATAGCAGTATATTAAAGTTTCTTGAATGCAATAATTTTGCCATAACAATTTAAAAAATCTGAACAATTATTAGAAACACATGGCTGAGAGATAATGGTATTGCTAATAAGTAAGAGGCAAAACCTGATTTATACTAAAAAATAAAGGAACCTGTTTTATCCATTTCTTATATCTAGTAATTCAAGTGTCTTATTCAAAGCATTTAGCCTTCTGGCAAAGAAAGTTACTTAAATTGTGTCCCTGAAAGTCAGTCAAATTACCATGTGCAACTTGGTTCCAGGGCCTGTTTTTGGTGAAAGTCAATCTCTGGCAATCTTATTCCACAAGAACCAGTTTTTCCTTTATTAGGATAAGGTAAATTATGCTGCCAAATGATCTTGCAGTATGTCACAGGTACTGACCTGAAAGTAATTTCTCCTTATGTGTAAAGTCCCCAGTGCCTTTAACATGATCTTGCCATGGGTACTGAAAGATGTCAACCTGAAATTACACCAAGGAAGTAAGGATCAAGATGCTCCTCAACTGATTTACTATCACTATCACTTGCGATAAATGAAAATGACCTGCTGATGCAATACTAGGAATGATGGGAAGAAGGAATAAAACTGTACTGTGCATCCTGTGATCACATCTCCAGGATCATCACAGAGGCTCAGGAAAGGAAAATGTTCCTCCAGTCTGAAAGCATACAGGACACTATGCATAAAAGTCCTGTCCCTGTAAAGGTGAACACTGTTCCAGCAGTAGTTACAGAAAGCATCATTCCACAACTTCGCAGACTAAGAATGAAGGTGAGCATGGAGTGAGATTCAGATTCAGATTAGAAATCAGATGTAAATTTTTATCTGCTACTGTATTTAGTGACTGAAACAATTGGAGAGTTTCCCCTCACTTGAAGGCCTCAACTCAAAGCTGAGAGTATGAGCCCTCTCGTTTAACTCCAGGTGTCTTCTGCACAGACCTCTGCTGCTGAGCAGAGGTCATCCAGACTTCCTTCAGATTTAATAGGGAGACATAAATATGTACAAACAGCACTTGGTTCATCCAATCTGCTGTAGGAAGATTTAGAGATAACTTTTTTTTGGTAATAGCTGCTAAAATCCACTATTTCCTTTTTCATTCCATTTTTATGAAGAATCTCTGGGACCTGCTCACAGGCAGACATGTCGTATGAATCTCACTCTGCAAGGCTTTGAAGTCACATGCAGGAGAGCAACTGAAAGGTGTGGAACTTGAATGGAAAAAACCCTAGGTGAAATCCGAAGGCCAGTATTACGCAGGAGGATAGAGAAGGCTCTTAGATAGATCCCTCTGGCCTTAAAATTTTAATTCTAGGAACTAATGCCTGGCTAAGAGTAAAACAATCAAGACTGAAGTAAAGTCAAAAGGTGAAGATATTGTAGTGATAGTTAATTTTAAAGCTAATTATCTAGTGTCCTTTCAAAAGCTAAGTAGTACTGGCACTAGGAGATATAATGAATGATACTGAAAAACTTAAAGTCTCCTGGAATAGCTGAAAGTAGTAAATGAAAATGGAAAAGGAGCACAGATGTGACTTCTGAAAGGAACAGTGACAAAACCAGAAGGAGCAGAACCACACAAAATACACATACCAAAGTTATCACTTAAGTCTGGGTGTTTATGTCTGTTAACAGGTACAAAAGAAAAAAAGGAAACCAATTTAATGGAAAATGGCTTGTATATAGTATATATGTGTATGTTGTTCTATATAGCTTTTAGGAATATACAGCTTTTAAGAATACGTAGCTTTTAGGCTCTCTCCAAATGACATTGACTTCTCTTGCCACCGGGGTGTTTAGGCATTATTAGGCATGGAATTTTAATGCGGGAATGAGCATGGCAGGATTAGATCTTCCCATCCTCCCTAGTCAGAGCATCATGTGCTGTGCAGCATGTTAGCTGGGTAGCTGCTCAGCTCTAATATCACTACTCTGTGCTGATACATCATACCTCCCGTTTTTTAAAGATTCTTTTCTATTTCTATTATTCTTTCCTCTTGCTAGCCAGACACATATTCATTGTGTAAAAATAAGTGTGGTCTGCATATTTTGATTTCATGACCAAACACAAAGTTTTCCAATGAATGAGTGCGTACTGCTTATATGTCTTCTATATTGCAGCGTTTCACAACACTGTTGACAAGTCACATCATTTCCAAGGTTCTTAAAAGCAGTTAAAATAATGTTCATACTAGCAATAATTAGCAAACAGACTATATGAATAATCACAGTCATTCCCACAAAGATTTCTTGTTTTCACAGACCAATCCATTACCTGCTTCAATGAACCGTCTTGTTGTTAATTTGCAGGGCTTTCACCCCTAGGTGATGGAAATACCTGCCCTCTTCCCAGTCTCCCATTAAGTATGGTTTTCAGTAGTATGTATAATTCATGAGAAAAATTTGTTTGTCAAGCATTCCAGACAGGTCACTTAAATCCTAGATCAATTGATAATGTTCACACCAACATGGCCTGGAATGAAAATAACCCTTATACTGACTTCAATATTTCCTTTAAACTAATGAGTTGGGCTTCAACTTTTAAAGATGCATAGGAATCATTATTATTTTCAATAAAGATTAGCAACAGAGCTTTTTTAAAAAAAAGATTGCTACTCTGAATGCACTTCTTGCCATGCTAGCAACAAATATAATGCACTGTCACAAATGCATTCTGGCTTTCCATGCAGCAGCAGCATGCGGGAAGCTGAATGGGGAAGACAGTTCAGGTAGCTTTTAGCTTCTAATGCATCAGGATAGAATCTATCTGGAAGAGTGAAGCTGTCATTCAACATACGTTGAGGGCCTAGATTAAAATTTCCATTCCCATTACACTGCCCTCTGTCCCAACAAGAATCTCCTATCCTGTGCAACTCAAATTGTCATGAGCAAAATCTAAATATAAGTATCCTTGATAGCAGTTAAAGTCAACACGATGTATCACCTCTTCTTGTAGCTAAAGGGTCTGCTTCCTGTTTCCAGGATTCTTTTTCTGTTATGCATCTTTATGCCAGCGCTGAGCAGAAATACAGCATTTCAGTTCAGCATTGGATACTTCATGAAGGAGAAGGCAGAGGAGAGCACTGCACAAAGTTTGCATTTTCGTACATGATCTCCTGGACCTGCTGACGTCAGTGGACGTTTTCCCAGTGATGTGTATAGAACCAATGCTCTAACCAAGGCCTGATCTGAAAGAGACAATTCATTATATTTGGATGCACGCTAAGAAAATTCAGAATTTGCGGAAATTGTGTATTAAGAATTTTACCATCTCACCTTCCCAGTTATACATTCCTACTGTATTTATTTGATTTATTCTTCCATTTATATTTAAAACCAGCAGTCAGTACTCTGGATTCACTCAGTGTAAACAAGTCTGAGTACTACAGTGCCCACATATAATTAAAAAATAGATATATGTAAATGTGACATTTTAGTGAACAGGTGTAAATATATCAGTCTGCTACAAGCTAGCATTTCCTGCTCATGAACATTATTCCCTTATTGCTCTGTGCTCACTGTGCTTAATCCTGCAGGAATTATGATGTTTGTTGCTATGTTTTGTAATGTACAGAAGTTTATACAAACGTATGCAGAGAGCTGTGGCGTTTTCATAAATACTTCTGGCTAAATGAATACTGAAATGAACTCAAGCTTCGCAGCTCTTACACTAAGGGCAGGTATTTGTATTGCATACTGCAAACCTAAAAATCAACCTTCTTGCTTAGGTCATCAACCGTTCTCAATGAACCATACTTTCATAAGCAGCCAGTTGCTGAACTCGCAGTCAGACCAGCAGAAGTCAGGATAGATCCTTTCGCATATCCCACTGTTGGGCTGTTTGTATTTAGGCCCATAGGTGGAAGTCAGGGTAAAGGCATATCCCTACCTCACTGAGAAGGTCTGGGCCACTGACATGGAAAACGTTCCTAAAACATATATCAGATGTGGGCAGGGTTCACTTCTGCAGGTGCTACACTAAAGCCTCCAATGTCTTTTCACTTTTTTTTTTTTTTAAATGCAATCTGTGTTTTCTTTCTTCAGGTGCCATTTGTCTCACCTGAATTCTGTCATATTAATAGGTAAGTGCTTGGCCTAGCTTAGTCACCCAAGCTCCCTCTCGTGTAAATGGAGATGACAGGCACCTCCCCCAGGGGTTAATTCACCATCTTCCCGGGAAAAATGTCTAGGCAAGTGGAACAACTCATACTGAAGAGTTGCTCATCCACTGACTGCACAGGCAGATGACAGACATAGCGTCAACGCGATGCTAAATTTTTTGTTGTTTATCTTAAAGGTTTAGATGAGGTGAATCCTGCTCCAAGATGTTCCTTTTCTTCCTCCTTCATACTTTTTGTATATATTTAATAAAAGTCACTTTAAGTTGGCAGTTTGCTATTTTCCTGTTTCATAGAGTCACTGCTCATGCAGATCCATGTGCATGCTACACTTTAATATGGGGGTGGGTGAGTTAAACTCTGTGGTCTGAGTCACTGAGGTTGTCAGACAAGATGATCTCTTCTAGCTTTGAAGCCCACCAGGCAGGGGAACTTCACTAATACACTCCAGCACCATGTTGGCCCAGCATTTATAAAACAGCAATTCATAATGATAGAGTAAGGAAATGTTCAAGTGAGGGACAGACGGATGGTTGCTTTCCCCACCTTTTCCAATAAGACCTGCATAAATGCATGACATAGATGAGGACTTGTAGTTGCTTCTTGGACACAAGAACGATGCACATGTAGTTATTCCTTTCAGTGGTACAGAAAAAATTATAAACTCATATGAATTGTGTTTCTGATCATGCTTTGAGAAATGACGAACCTTTATCTTCCAAAACTACTAAACTCTGAACTACTCACATCACCAGATTCCCATCTATGCAACTTCTGCTCCATCTGCATGGTTATATGCTTATGGTTAACACAAAGATTTGTCCTACCTGAGTGTGCAGTTTCATGGAACGCTGCCTTTGGTTGTGAAACTGTTTTAAGAAATTCCTGAAGCCAGAGTGTCCTCAGCTGTGTCCCTAAGCTGGAAACAGCCTCATTCACTACACAAAATGCCTTTAAGCAAGGGCATGGTCATGTTCCTGCTGGGAAGGCCCTGAAAAACCTTGGCTTCTGTTGCCCCCGAGAGAACAAGGGGCGCGTGGCTGAGCAGCTACTGCTGGTGGAGCATCCCCCAGCACTGTCTCACCCCAGAAGCTGCAGCAGCAGCAAACCTGGATTTCCCAGGGCTTTTTCTGCCAACAGTTCTGCATCTCAGATCTGCCTCTTCCTATGATTTGAGTCCTGGATTCTTAATCTTGTGATGACAGATCCCCATTTTGCGCGTGCTGTGAAGAAACCTTGAACCAGCTCTGCCAGGAAATGATTGCAAGGGCAACAAATTAAGGGTTTGATAGGGCAAATGATGAAACATTTGGGGCAGCAAGAATGTCAAATGCTTCTATATGGGGATAAAAATTGCAAAGAGCACATTCATGTTCTGCTGGATACGCAAAACCTGTGTTTGCATGAGCCTGTTAAGGATGGCTGCATGCAATGGACGAGGCAGGTACCAAGGCAGGAACTTAGAAGCGTGTCCTTCAGACATGTTCTTCATCTGGTGAAAATTGGTACAGCTACTTTCTCTTTAGTGAACTGATGCCACCTTCTACCGGTTGGCCCTGTTTTACTTATATTTTAAATCTTATGCTGTCCTGTTTGTCAAGAATATAGAAAACATTAGTTTGTTTCTGTCTTGGCTTTTTCACTTCAGTAAACTTCTGGCTAAATGATCATTTCATTTCCAAGACCTCAGATCATGCAATCATTTAATGAGGGGGAATGCGTGAGCTTAGATACTCAATTTGTTTCCTGATATCTAAACAAATCTAAGCTGTCTGCGTATGAAAGAACCGTCCTCTTATTACCAGGAGAGGCGAGCTCTGCAGGGCAGGAGCTATCTTTTTCTTCTGTTTGCCCAGTGGCCAGGCAAATTCTTTTTATTGTGTTTTGGTTGTGCCTAGAGGCTAGGTCATGGATCAGGGCCTCCCTGCGCCAGACACTATACAGAGACTTGACAAACAAACGGTTTTTACCCCCAAAGCTTGCTGATTTATATAACCCTCCAGTTACATAAATAACAGTTTGGCTATCAAGGTGTCCTTGTTCCGCAGGGATGTTGTTTATGTCAATGCTGTATTTAATTGTCCCCATGCTCAGACGAGCACGGGCGGTGCAAACTGTGCAACATGGACCAGCCTGGTCCCGTAACGTAGTCCCTCCTGCTCCTGCCTGCAGTGTGTCAGGAAGCTGGGAGAAAGAATATGACTATGCCTATGTTGGCAAGTGGTGCAGCACTGTAGAGTGGCTGAATGGAGCGATACAGCTGGTACTGAGGACCCAGCATCCACGCCATGTGCATTTTGGGGAGGTTTCTTTTAGAATAGCTCTGATGTGCCCTAGTGGTAGAAGTGCAGTTTCTGGTACATTTTCATCAAACGGAGTCCAGTTTATGTCTCTGTGATTGCTCCACAGTTAGAGGCTGGTACATGGCACCGATGTCAAGATTTGCTTCAGAAGTGCACTCCTGACTCTCATTTAAAGGCTAATTAGATGGTTGTGGAGGCTCTGCCCAGCTCAGAATGCAAGCAGGACTCAGCTGGAGATTATACAGTGCCTTTTCCACCCTCTTTAACTGCCTTCTGAGCAAAAAAATAGGGAGAAAATCACATGCAAAATGGTCAGTTTTATATGATGGAGAAGAGCACTTATTTCCTTGGCTGTCTGAAATGGGGAAGGCAGAAAATGTTTTATTTTATTACAAGTATGCATGTGTGTTTCTTCTAGAAAGGACCTTCCTTCAGCAAAACATGGAGAAAAAGGAGGCCTGACCCATCTGAGGTCAAGCTGCATTTCTACAACAGACACGATGTGCCACAACATTTTACAAAGAGGTATCTTTCACCCTTCTCATCTGAAATACACATGAAATAACTGTGTCTGGTGTTAACACTGACAAAAGAACACTGGCAATCTTCAGAGTTTAATCTGACAATAAGGTGTTCAAGTTAATTCCTAAATGGGTTTAACTGATTAGCTGCACTTTTTTTCCCCAGGAAACTGTTTCATCTGGCACCATGACATCATTGAAGATTAGATGCAATGTCATATAAAACTGTGGGAAGCCTATCTTTTAAATCTTAGTATTTCTGAAGTTTTTTTAGTATAAAAAATAGCGTATGTGTAACTAAGTAAAAGTTAGCTTTGACTAAGGGAAAAAGGTTCTCTGCATATTGGCTCTAAATGCAGCATGTTTGAAAATATTTTCTCTTTCAGCTATCAGCAAAGGAAATCAGTCCCAGGTTGTATCAGTGTCATATGGGGACAAAACATATTTTCAAACAAGAGGAAAAGCTTTTTTCATAGAAACACCCGACCTCTCTGCATCTGGAGACATGAGGTCTAAAGAAAAACAAGCAACCCAAAAAGTCCAATCCCATCCACAATAATTCTGACCAAACGTTATTCTGTAATCTTTCAAGATCCTTACCATGCAGTGGTCAAAGTTGGGGTACCTTGCCTTGCCAGTGCTTTCTTGAGACCAGGCCAAATATATATCAACTTGGGAGAGTAAACTGTAAGCGTAGATTTAGGTTTAGATTTATCCCTATAATTGTATGAGGAATCAGTGGATTAGATTTCAGCTACAGCCACTTTATTTGGAAAGAAGTAGGTTAAAAACCTGCAGGTGGCAAAATGACAGCTGTGGAAAGATGAGCCACAAAACTGTCCACAAAAAAATTAACTTGATTCCCTATTTTTCTCTCCTTTTTCATCCCTTTGACCTCTTAGTATTTCAATAGGCCATCAGAGACCCTTAATGGGATAGATACTAGATACCCTAGTAAGCAGTGGGGCATAGTCTCTGTATTTACTATTTATTTGAAATATCGTGCTCTATGCCCAGCAGGTCCTCAGAGGGTCATCAGGAATCTGAAGGACTTCTACATTGCCTGGTTAACAGCCACCTGGAGATAGAAATAATACATACATTGTGAATGGTTTTAGTTTTTCTTTATAGTTTCTTGTGAGAGGAATTAAACTCTAATTCTTTGTCAGATATGATCCTGAGAACTTTTTTACGTAAAATGTTATTAGCTTTAGTACATGGCCAGTTTCTTACCTTAACAAGAAATAAAAAGGTACAAGGGGTCCAGGTATCCTACTCAGCACACAGATTATAATTTCTTAATCTTTCTATCTCCTTCAAAATTTAGGTCTTTCCACCGTTACGGTTTGCTTGGCTAATAGCATAAGGAAACCATAGACTGATGTTTGGTTTCAACTTAGGCATTATCCAGTCTCTTGGGTCATAAGCAATCCTGTGGAAATGTCAAATAACTCAATGCTGTAACATAGAGAAACAACTGTGAAGAAACAAAAGGGAGGCAAGAAAATAATGCTTCTAACATTGTTAATTCTGTTGTACCATGTCAGCCCAGTTGGGTCTCACTTCTGTTATTCCTCACCTGTGCACATTTTTGGAGGTGGACTGGAGGTGGGCTGTTGCCGTCTGCCCATGGTAGCGTAAGGCTCATTATACTTAGAGTTCATGATATTATCTCCATTTCTGTGGAGTGCATTGAGATCCTTGCATGTTGTGTAAGTTAAATTCATTAGTATTACACTTCCTTATCTTTGTTATATGTATTAAGGACCAGTCCTGTTCATGCCAAATAAAATTGTCCAGCTTTGCGAATTGTATTTTTCTTGTCCTTGTGTGGTCATGGTCAAGGGTAAACATTTGGCTTATATATTGGGTGGAATAAAGGGGTAGTGGGGTGGAACATAACTAAGTAAAATTCCTTTATAAACTTATTTTCATTCAGTATATCATATCCTGACACAGAAAGTTGCACATTAACCAGACTTGTGACTACATGCTACTTTAACTGTTTTTATTTGGTGCTCTGTATAGCTGGAGGCTTTTTCTATGTATTAATAAACATTACATTAATTTTCCATTGTTCCTGGCCTTGAGATATCATGGGTCAAACCGGAGCCTCATGGATCCCACTGGAAAACAAGAGTAAACAAAAAAGCCACGTTGGACCAGGAAGTGATGTCAGTAGCTGGAGTTTTGCTTCCAAACTTCTTTGTTTTACTTGACTTGTGAAGCTGTTTTCCTGTGCAAACCCGTAGGCTTAATACTTGTGGGAATGACTGAGGACAAACATCTTGCAGTTTTACTGACTATCAATGCATCATTCTTTGACACACTATTAACAATCTGTTGACCTGCGTAAAAATTGGAGTTTCAGGGAAACAGAAAGCGTCCCATGTCTGCTTATCGATAAAATGCTCACGCTGCATAGATACATGAGTATATTGGATCGAGCTGCTCGTAGTTAACACATTCAAGATCCTACTTATTGTCAATATCTGACCCAAAACCAATGATTCATGTTCCAAAGAAAATGCTGCTTTTATATTTTTCCACCAGCCCAGTCTCTCACCACAGACCCAAGCTATTCCCCCAACTACTGCTCTACATCTGGGTGACATGAGAGATAATTGCAGGACGCTTACAGTCCTGATAAACTATGGTTTCCCTTGCTCTGCAGCCCTTTGAAGTTGCAGACAGTTTCATGATAATTGATAATCTAATCTCTTCCTAGCCTGTTTTTTTTTAAAAGGCTGCTCTGAAACAGCAAGAAGGGGAAATATTACAGCATAAGTATTGATGGCTGCATGCAGAGGTCACTGTGTGGGGATTACACTTTTATCACAAGGTTCTTGCGAAAGGTGAAGTTTTGGCAAGATCCTAATAATAACTGTGGAGTGCTAGTTAAATACAAGGGGCAGGGGGAGGAAAATGATTTTTTATTCTTAGTACCTCAAGGCTATACACGGCAATTACTATTGCGGAGGCAATAAAGAAGTTGTTAATTACAGGTTTTATACCCTTGTAGCCCAAAGTAAGAATGAAAGGACTAAAGGTTACAAGTGGTACTGAAGAAAGAAAGAAGGACAGAAGATTTTTTTCATGTGCAGTGAAACAAGTTACTTAAGTTACAGTGGGATAAGACGTGACAGAGGGGAAATTTCAGTTTGATCAGGATAAACAGTTGAAATCTTACTTAGCATGTATTTTGCTTTATTTGCTTTCGTATTTTCGCTATGATTACATGATTACCTAAAAACTCCAGGCTGACTGCTATCATCCACTAGAGCAAAGCCATTGCATGAGAACAATGTGAAAGATATCTGTTAATGTGTCTCAACTCTAGATATGTTTTGGAGTTAATGTCTGAAATTCTGCACAGTGGTTTTGTCCGGGACTCTCTCTGGAAATACAGGAGAAGTGATAAGTGGAACAGTTATACTTTATAAGCATAATACAAAAAAGCATAGATGGCAAATACCTGTGTATTTAGCAGAGGCCATTTGTTTGAAAATGAGAAAAGTTTCCATTCCATTCCGTTGGACAAACTTGTCCTCTGCGATAAGTGATATTCATGAGAATTTGTAGTACTGTACAATATGTTAACTAGGGGCATGTAATTTTCTAAATGCTGACAGGGATAAATATATGCGCCTGCACACACACAAAACTCACACATACTTAATGAGAGCAAAATTAAAGTCTTCTGAAACAAGGCTGATTGATTAAAACTCAACAGACCCACACAAATATGAACACTAATATACATGGCTCATAAAGTACTTTCAGACCACATCTTTAAAGGGGCAATGCATACACTAGTTTCTCACCAGACTAAACCCTCAACTGTGCCAGATGAGAAATGGGATAAGTGGTGAGTCAAAGGTATAGCTGGCTTCAGGAACATTTCCTCCTTCCTTTGCCTTTTCTTCCCTGATGGCACACCATTGCAAATTAGAACTATTTAACTTTGAGCCAGACTGTATTTCCAGATTACTGGAAACGGCAACATGGTCTGACCTTATCTGTCCTCAACTCCCTGACCTATGAAGTAAAGAACAGAGTGAGAAGGGCTGCTGTAGAGCCGTCTACGCTGGTTTTACACCTTCTGAGAATTCATCCATTCCATTCCACTCAGCATGGTTGTTTGTAAAATTGGACTTAGGCAGTGATTTATTTGCAAAAAATCAATAAAGTTGAATTTGACAAGGAATAGGTCTTATAAGCCAGGTGGAATTGGATACAACTGGGAAATACTGTGATACTCCAGCATTCTCCTTTTTTAATTCCTCTTTCTGTTCTTTTGTTTTTGTTTTTTTTTTTTTTCTCTTGGATCTTTTAGATGTGTGTCAGTGCCTCACTTGTAGGTATTTAGATAATACAGACATTACTGCTGCTCTTTTGACTCCACCATTACCTTTTCTGATCACAATAATTGCTGTCACTAACTGTGAAGAGATCCTGATTTCCAGCAGGTGATATTTCTTCACTCATTCTTCACCCTTCCATTACCTACTTCTGTTGTGCTCCTTTTTATGGTTTCTGCAGAATTCCTTAGGCCACCAGGCACACGAGCTTCCAGAGAGTCTTCTTCGCAAGAAAATTGAAAGAAGAATTTTGTCTCTTGCCCTATAATTTGGTGACAACTGTAGTTCCCTGGGAGACTCTGGACACCTGCAAATCTGACGTTTGAGCATTGTGCATACACAGATGATTTGTTCAGATCATCTGTTGTGAGTCTAGAGTGTCTGGATATCTCTGACCCACTACACATGCACATCAAAGTTGGACTGCAACAGGTGCTGCCAGTCTGAGATGGCCTGGAACTCTCAGACTCTCTGAACAAGAACTCTATGCCTCACTTAGCGTACCTCTGCCCAGGAAGTCATGAACATACATATGGATCCTATTATTTTTATTCTGTCTTCAATCTCTCTGTTATGATATCATAGAATCATAGAATCATAGAATCATAGAATTGTTGAGGTTGGAAGGGACCTTTAAGATCATCAAGTCCAACCTTTAGCCTACCCTGACAAGAGCCACTTCTAAACCATGTCCCTAAGTGCCCCATCTACCCTTTTTTTAAACACCTCCAGGGATGGTGAATCCACCACCTCCCTGGGCAGCCTATTCCAATGTTTAATAACCCTTTCAGTGAAGAAATGTTTCTTAATATCTAATCTAAACCTCCCCTGATGTAACTTGAACCCATTTCCCCTCGTCCTATCACTTGTCACCAGGGAGAAGAGGTCAGCCCCCATCTCTCTACAATCTCCTTTCAGGTAGTTGTAGAGGGTGATAAGGTCTCCCCTCAGCCTCCTCTTCTCCAAGCTAAACAACCCCAGCTCCCTCAGTCGTTCTTCATAAGGTTTGTCCTCCAGACCCCTCACCAGCTTTGTAGCCCTTCTCTGGACACGCTCCAACACCTCAATGTCCCTCTTGTAGCGAGGGGCCCAAAACTGAACGCA
Organism: Larus michahellis; assembly: GCF_964199755.1. Taxonomy (NCBI): domain Eukaryota; kingdom Metazoa; phylum Chordata; class Aves; order Charadriiformes; family Laridae; genus Larus; species Larus michahellis. The sequence goes on along the minus strand of NC_133897.1, from coordinate 66,281,652 downwards.
GTACTCGAGGTGGGGCCTCACCAGTGCCAAGTACAGGGGGATGATCACTTCCCTAGTCCAGCTCACCACACTGTTCCTGATACAGGCCAGGATGCTGTTGGCCTTCTTGGCCACCTGGGCACACTGCTGGCTCATATTCAGCCGGCTATCAACCAACACCCCCAGGTCCTTTTCTGTCGGGCTGCTTTCGAGCCACTCTGCCCCAATCCTGTAGCGCGGCATGGGGTTGTTGTGACCCAAGTGCAGGACCCGGCATTTGGCCTTGTTGAACCTCATACCATTGGTCTCAGCCCATCGGTCCAGCCTGTCCAGATCCCTCTGTAGAGCCAACCTACCCTCAAGCAGATCAACACGCCCGCCCAGTTTAGTGTCATCTGCGAACTTACTGAGGGGGCATTCGATCCCTTCATCCAGATCATTGATAAAGATATTAAAGAGAACCCCCAGCACCGAACCCTGGGGGACACCACTTGTGACCGGACACCAACTGGATTTCACTCCATTTACCACCACTCTCTGGGCACGGCCATCCAGCCAGTTTTTTACCCAGCGAAGAGTACACCTGTCCAGGCCATGAGCAGCCAGTTTCTCCAGGAGAATGCTGTGGGAAACAGTGTCAAAAGCTTTGCAAAAATCCAAGTAGATGACATCCACAGCCTTTCCCTCATCCACTAAGTGGGTCACCTTATCATAGAAGGAGATAAGGTTTGATAGGCGTGACCTGCCCTTCACAAACCCATGCTGACTGGGCCTGATCAACCTGTTCTCCTGCATGTGCCGTGTAATGGCACTGAGGAGGATCTGTTCCATGACCTTCCCAGGCACCGAGGTCAGACTGACTGGCCTGTAGTTCCCCGGATCCTCCTTCCAGCCCTTCTTGTGGATGGCTGTCACATTTGCTAACCTCCAGTCAGCGGAGACCTCCCCGGTTGTCCAGGACTGCTCATAAATGATACTAAGTGGCCTGGCGAACACTTCCGCCGGCTCTTTCAATACCCTTGGGTGGATCCCATCCGGCCCCATAGATTTGTGGACCTCCAGGTGCTGAAGCAGGTGCCTCACCATTTCCCTTTGGATTACGGGGGCTTCATTCTGCTCCCCATCCCTGTCTTCTAGTTCAGGGGTCTGGGTGCTCAGGGAACAACTGGTCCTACTGCTGAAGACTGAGGCAAAGACTTCATTAAGTACCTCAGCCTTTTCCTCATCCTTGGTCACTATGTTGCCAGCCCTATCTACTAGAGGACAGAGATAATCCTTAGTCCTCTTCTTATTGCTAATATATTTATAGAAACTTTTTTTGTTGTCCTTGACAACAGAAGCCAGGTTTAGCTCTAGCTGGGCTTTGGCCCTCCTGATTTTTTCCCTACATAGCTTAACTACCTCTTTGTAGTCGTCTTGAGTGGCCTGCCCTTCCTTCCAGAGGCCATAGATCCTCTTTTTTTCCCTAAGTTGCAACACTTCTTCATGTTCTCTTCATGTTCATCTTCATGTTCTCTTTCGTTCTCCTGCTCCCTGTGCTTCCATATGGTTTTGTTTCCTCATCTTTGCTCTCCTCCCAGCTCTACGTATTTGGGAATTGCTCTCATCCCAGAGTGATGCGAGGAGACTCCTGAGTATAGTAGGCCTCCCACATTTTATACAGAAGAAAATAATGAACAGAAAAAAATTTTAAAATAGCCCAAGAAATCCACTTAACCTAGGCATGCAAAATCGAGTTGCTTTGAGTTTGAGAGCAACATCCCCCCTCTTGCATTATCTTGCACATACTATTTTTCTTCCACTGCTTGTCTTTCTCTCAGTGTCCCTTTTCTCTCTGTCCGGATTCTTGACTCTCCACATTTCCACCCCCTACCTTGCTCTCCCATTCCATTTCCCCCATACCGTTACAGATTATAGACATAGTTTGAGTTATCTGAGGAATTGCAGCAAGGGCAACTAAACGTATGCTTGCTGATTGACCCTGATTAGCCATTCTGAAGAAAACACATGGCTTCTGTGTCTTTTATCTTAGAGATAGGAATTGCTATGGAAAATTATTAGCTACTACTGTGGCCTGTGTCAGAGTCAGGTAAGGAAGCACGTAGTAGCTTTATATAGATAAAAATTCCAGTGTGCCTAATTTTCTATTGTCTTGTTTCCGGCCAGAGCTGTATTCCATTTTTGCTATGAATTCTATGAAGTAGTAATGTTAGCACATGGCTTTGCCCATGATTGAGGTTTTGTGTTTATGTATTTTAAATATGTGACTTTTAAGAAAATGATATGGGGGGTGGGAAAGAAATGCTGCACTTCGTCTGTTAAGGCACAAAACATACACTCAATAAAAGGTAGAAGGGGGGGATGCTTGTTTTCCTCCACCTTGAGAGAACTTCTGGGTATGTTTATGGTACTAAAGGTTTTCTTCTTAACTTAATGTGTAGGTTGATCCTCATTTCTTGGCCTGATTTAATGTCCTTTATTTTCAGAATGAAAGTTTTCTTTCCTGGGTTGTTTTTTTTCCCTGGCAGTGTTTTTATGTCTCTTCATGACACCTTTTCTAATGGGTGCTGTTTCTTCTGTGACATTTGCTCTATCTATGATAGGGGCTTCTTTGATGCAAGTTCAGGCATATAACTGAGTGGTGAGGAAAAGTACTTTTAAATTTTTCTCCTTTTCTGGAGAGCTTTTGTACAGTTTACTTCACTGTAGATTTTCTTAATATTTTCAGCATATTTTGTGTCCCATGCAGATGTATCGTTTCTGCTGGGCTGAGACCTAAACCCCTCTTTCAAGTTAAAAATTACAGCCAAGTTTTACACTTACTCTTTGGTGTCTGCAAATGAGTTACATGAGATCTTTAACACTGAGTAATCTGAGTTGCGGCTGCCCATCACAGAAAAGTATAAGCAGTGTTGGCTTTGTGTCTATATCTGAATGAAGAATAAAAAGAGAGACTTGAATAAACTTTTTGTGGGTGCAAAGCACAACTTTCAGTCATAAAGTACACGATAGAGAATGATATACATGTGTTAAATACACATTAAATATCTGTAGTCACTTAAAAATAGCTAAAGTAGAACAATTTGAAAAGTCTAGCATGAATTCAGAAAAAAAGAAAGAGAATTTGTAGTCCAATCTGTCACCCCGTCCATTACTAATCCCTTTGTGTCTAGGTATTACACCTCATATGGTACGTAGGATCTGAGACCCTAGGAACTGTTAGACTCACAGGAAGAGCAGCTGCAGCAATGCCACTGACTGTGTACTCTCATGCTGCCCTTTTTTGTGCTTTGTTAGGCCCTGTGGACAAAGTGACATTGTTATCCACCTGTGTCTCCAGAGCGTGCTACGTCCATGTATTGAAGAGAAGACTGTGATTCTGAACATTAGTGTTGCACTTGCTATATCTTTGTGAATTTAAAGTTCGCACTTGAGAAAGTGTCTTACTGAAATCATCTGCCTAGCTTCAGCAAACACAAGTGATGGAAGCACTTCCCCTTCCCTTCACATACTTTCTTAAATTTATCATTTCCTGTAACAAAAGTGTTCATAAATATCAGTCTGTAGCTCCTTTGGGCATCAAAGGCAACATTTTATTTTCTCTAACTATGAATTGATGATTATGTGGGCTAAATTTTTTAATAATGTAAGTGTACAGTTGTCAAGGACGATTCCTATTTGCTCATGCAAATATAAGACAGCTATTGACAAACACTGTCAGGCTTTGCAACTGCAATTGAAATAAATCCATGGTCAAAATGACCGGGCATTTTGTAATCTAGCATATGCACATCTAGATGATCTGAGTGTTCCATATGCATAACAGAAACAAGAGTGTGTATGAATTTGCCTGGCAGACTAGAGTTTCAGATCATTTTCCTGCATTACTTATGATGTGTTTGCAGTGCGTCTTTCCTGTGTGGTTGCTCTGGGAGCAATATGGGCACAGAAAACTTCTTCATGCTAACATGAAATTGCTATGTGACTATGGAGATTTTTATTGTTATGGATAAGGTTCTTTCTTTCCTGGGAAATCCCATTTATGTTCTTCAGAAACTACAGTGGTAGCAGATAGTTTAGGATGATCACAGAAGAGAATTTTGCCATTATTTTGTAAGCAGGCAAATAAGATCTATATAAAGCTTAAACTAAGAGTAATCAAGAATTTACCAGTCAATAGCTGATTCATAGCTCACCAAAAACTAGATTTTTTTAAGAAATAAAAAACACTTGAGACTTCATATGTCTTTCATATTTCTGTGGACAACAATGGGCCACCTAGTCACAACATACTCATGGTAATGCTTCCTGCAGTGTTCAATCGAAAAATGTAGTTGTGAAGAAAACTGTGTATTTCACTCATGTCTATTACTCGCTATTTCACATAGCAACATGACAAGGTTCTTTCCCTTTGGGGGTTTTTCGTCACACTGCCTTGACTCTCTCTCCATTCCCTTTGGCCTTATTTCTCACATCTGATTCCTTCCTTCATGTATGTCCATAGGGAAAGGAGATTCATTAGCCTGAGCATCTATATTGTGGTCTGTAACAGGGGGCTTGGATGTCTGCGGATAGCGTGAAATGCACAGAGGAACTGCCACTTTTCGGAGCTACTTCCCCACAGCAGAGCAAGCAGCAAATGCTCTGTGGGGAATATGCACAGGTTGGCTGTCCCAAACTATTACTCTAATACAAAGTTCCTTTTAGTTTATCTTGCATCTTAAATAGGAAGGTATAATTGATGTAATTTAATAGCCAGGATATCCATAAGAATGACCTACATATAGAGGACACAGTCTGTAAACAAAATTGCATTTTGTTCATTAGCTACAGTGCAAATCAATTCTGGGTAACAGAGACATCCTAATAAGACATTTTTTTTGTACCTCTATCATCAAGGTGAAACTTAAAATAGTTGTGTAATATACACATATAATAATAAATTATTAACCATGAAGAGATAAAATGGATCCATTCAGAAACATCCAGCTGCTGCCTATAAAAAGCATGTTCTGAAGATTATGAATAGGTCACATATTTAAAATTGCATTACTATACTAGTGGGTAGCCGAAATAGGTCTACTTACACCTTCTTCACTGAGGTTATTCCTAAATACACTGCGTGTAACCTACAGGAATGGTACTCCCTTGTATTTTGTAGGCTTGGAAACGTAAATTTCCAAGAGGATTACACCAGAGGTTTCTGTAATTCATTTTCCTCTCTGACAATGACTGGCATCTATTCAAAAGTGAGTGTTAAATGTGATAAATTTGTAAGCTAGATTCCAAGTCAATCAATTAGCTACATGAAGGCTACCAAACAGCAACTCATCTTGGATTACTTATGCTCTGGATATATTTCTACCAGCTCTGCATGCACTAACAGTATGTTAAATGGTGGAAAAGCAAGAAACCAGGTTGTGGTGATCTCTACAAAAAATATGCAGTCTGTAGTCTGAGACAGGTCAGACGACAATGCATCTAGAGATTAGCAATGTAGAATCCCTCAGATATAGATAGATCAATGAGACTATCTAATATTGATGTGGGTTAGAGGAATCAGCCTTGCAGAAAAAGGAAACTTTCAGGACTGATATAAACAAAAAAAGGTTCAGGAAACTCTGTCAGAGGAAAGGGACGACACACATCTGGGCAAGAGAGTCAAGATCTAATGGCTCAATACGTGAATTGGGAAGGAGAGAATTCATAGGAAAGTGTTACATGTAGTAGAATTTGAACTGCGTGTAGTAGAGGTTTTGAAATAAAAGGTTCGCACAGACATAAAAGAAATTGCATTGCATGCAGTCTTCCCTTTCCAAAAAAAGCTGGAAAAGCTGGATATCCCCGGAATCCAACATACTACCAGTTTTAGACTACAGATAAGTTACAGCTAATCAAAAGCAGTAAGGTAGAGCTGGTACTGGTATGTTTACCTGTTTTTCACTAGCAGCATTTATTTTTTCAGAGTCGTAACTTCTTTACATTGGAAGAGAGATGATTCAGAGGCCTCAGGTGGGCTACAGAAGCTTTCACTTCTCGCTCAGTTTGATTCCAGCCTGGGATTTCTGAAGCACATGTGAAGAGGCAAATGCTCCCACGCTTGCATAATGCAGCTGTGCAGTTTTTACTCTCTGCCCTTACGTGGACAATCCCACTCCAGATGGAGCCCACTCTTGCTCCCAAAACCCTCCTTTTCCTCCTACTGCTGCACCTGTAGCGTGGCTGCATTCACTTCACAGTAACTCACAACACCGACCACTTTTAACTGTGAAGTGAAATAAAGCAATTCTGAACTCAACCAAAGGCATTAAAGAAATTACAAGCAGTTGCTTGTATCCACAGCTTAATGAAAGAGAGATTGCAGTCTCTGGGAGGAACGATGAACCGAACCAATAGACGGTGCACTATCAAATAGCCCAAAAAGGAAGCATTGCTTATGGGACATCAACTCATCTTTATCTGTCAGCAGTGAAAACACAAGAAGGCTTGCCCTTTTGAAATGTAAACAGAAAATTATGCCTCCAACACAAACTCAAGCCATTAAAAAGGCAGCTTTTATTCCTTCTCATAATGTTCAGGAACATAAGGCAGTAGCACTGATGTGGCTCCACAGCTGTTGCCAGGGAAAAGTAGGAATGTAGCGTGCCACATCTGGGGTGACATCTTTGAAGAGGCACTTAATCTGCAGTGCTGAGGTATGCTAAGCCTCTTTGCTTTTCTTTACCAGTTCTCAAGCTAATACTACTCCTGGAGAGCAATGCTGATTTCAAGTCAATGGGTGAGATGAAAGAACAATTAAGGACAGTGATGCTTTATACATTGTGGAAAATATAAAGACAGGACAATAGCATAATTCCTTGATCACTCCGGCAGAAGATTTACTTTGCCACACTTTAAAGTTGTAGGTTCCCAGCTTCTAAAACAAAAATGACAGGAATTTTTAATCACTGAGTGTGTGTTTTGTGAATTGAAGGGGGGCATTGAAAGACTGGAAAATAAAAGGTATCTGCTGCTATTACACTGATGTGTTTCTATTGGATCAAAGCCTTTTCTTCTCTGTAGCTCTTCAGAAACAATTTGCCAGTATTGCTAGGCAGGCATTAGACAAAGAAAGACATCAGGTAAAGAAACACAAGAGAAGCTTTAATAAGTAAGAATGCCTTTATGGCACTACTCCCATTTTCTAATAATTGAAAAACTCAGAAGCCAGATCTTTTTTAGTGGCTGTTGAAAAAAAAAAAAAGAAAAAGAGAAGGGAGGTGAGAGAGAAAGAGAAGACACAAGTTCTCATCTCAAATATCTAGTCCAAACTTTCCTCTAGTTTGGGGAGGGTAGCATCTGGGGAGGGTAGCATTTAATCCAAAAGCAGAATACAAGACTGAGTCTTAAAATAATATTTATAGCTCGACATTTCAATCTTCAGATTTCTGTGCTACACTCAAGTCTGCATTGGGATAAATGCTGAAGGGTGGAATTAGGATACTAAACTTAAAACTGAGCCCTGTACTTTAAATAAATGGTTTCTTTAGTATTGAAAACTATTTTTTTATTCCATCTTGAATGATGAAATTACTTAAACCTTTATTTTTTAATGTTTTAGGAGCTTTTAAATCTGTGTGTATGATACCTAGATATTACTAAGTTATGAATCAAATTTTATATACAAATGCCTGTGTATGTATATTCATATGAACATGTATCTCCACTTGTATGCAGACACATACTCACACACAGCTTAGTCTTATTTTTCCAGTATAAAATTTTGTCCTACTCATGTACGTGAGCCTTTAGTATTAACTGAGAGTATACCATATGCAAATACCATTGGGAGAACATGTTGGTCAGTCAAAAAAAAAATCTCACCAAAGCAGAAAAACTGAGAATGAGCCCAGACTATCCCTCTGGACTAAAACTCAAGAGGATATTCAGTGGTGGACCAAAACTTTTGGCTCAGTCCAGTCTTTTTACTAAACCAACAAAAGCAACAAAAAGCCTAGTCCTGCTTACAGTACTCAGAAATTACTCTATTTAAAGCAGACATTTCAGGCCAGAAATCTCTGAAACTTCTAGTAGCTGTACCTGATTTGAAAAGGAAAATGATCCCTGGAAGTCAGAGCACTGAGCCATTTTTTCATTTATGAAAAAGTGTCGTTGAAAATGTTTAGCACAGGCCAGGGTGTATGGTAAACCCTCAAGAGAGTTTTTAAGCATGCTTCCATCCAGTCAGGTTCACTGGAAAAAGTAATTTGGATAGCAGTCTCCTGTTTCCCTTCTGTCTCTGATGGGCTGTGTGACTGTGGACAGGTCATTCAGGGTTTGATCCAAAACTCATTAATGTCAAGAGAAAGACTCCCATTGACTTCAGTGATCTTTAGATTGGGATCTGCGTTTCTCCTTCTCACCTGAAAGCTACTAACTTCTATTGTATGTGTTTGAAAGCTAAGTCTTTCTGTGCTTCAGTATTCTCATCTCTAAAGGGTCTGTGAAGAGACAGCCTAATTAGCATTATCTATGATAACATTTTAATACGTAATCTTATTCAGAGACCTAAAAAGATAAATAACAAAACACCACATAAAAGGTTTGTGAGGATGTGCTAGAAAAAACAAAAAAAAATGTCTTATTTGTATCTGAAAAGTTGTTAAACATCTTCCTAGGATTAAGGGGCAAAAGTCAGTAATTTTTTCTGTAGTTGTGGTAGGATTTGCGTATTTGAATTGCTGTTGTTCTGTGGCTGAGGGATGGTGTAGGAGAATGGGAAAGGGGAGCATTGGATGAATGATACAGAAACCATGTCAGCACTTTGAGTTTTTGGGCATCAGGTTTGCTGGACTGGTGCCCAGTGTCACCAGTCAATTCTTTTTTTTGGTACAGTTTTCTATTGATATTGTGAGACCTAATTCAGTAAGGAATTCACAAGAGCAATTTCTCTCCTGTTTCATGATCTTTAGGACATTTTTCTCTTTTTTTGGTGTGCTTTAGCATTCTTCACTGCTATCTAGCTGGAGATGAGGCCAAATCCATTCCCTAACACTCTAGTACCTTCTGCTTATGATGCCAGTTTAAGACAGCAGCCCTGATGGGAAACACATGTCTAAAACTGGTAGCAAGTCTTGACTTGAGTACTACATCCAGATCAGGGGCCCCAAACATAAGAAGGACATGGACCTGTTGAAGCGAGTCCAGAAGAGGGCCGTGAAGATGATCAGAGGGCTGGAGCACCTCTGCTATGAAAATAGACTGAGAGAGTTGGGGCTGTTCAGCCTGGAGAAGAGAAGGCTCCGGGGAGACCTTATAGCAGCCTTCCAGTACCTAAAGGGGGCCTACAGGAGAGATGGGGAGGGACTCTTCATCAGGGAGTATAGTCGTAGGACAAGGGGTAACGGTTTTAAACTGAAAGAGGGTAGATTTAGATTAGATATTAGGAAGAAATTCTTTCCTGTGAGGGTGGTGAGACACTGGAACAGGTTGCCCAGGGAAGTTGTGGATGCCCCATCCCTGGAAGTGTTCAAAGCCAGGTTGGACGGGGCTTTGAGCAGCCTGGTCTAGTGGGAGGTGTCCCTGCCCATGGCAGGGGGGTTGGAACTAGGTGATCTTTAAAGTCCCTTCCAACCTAAACCATTCTATGATTCCATGATTCTGTGATTCTATGACTCTTGTCCAAGAGTTTTCTTACTGTAACATATGCTCAGACTCAGTGCCATGTGAGGCTGGTAGGAATTTGTCAATCATGTGCAGGAGATCCCCTTTATAGTATTAGTTCCCTTATGTTGCCAAATGATATAGAAAGCAGACATATTTGTTTTCAGCTGTTTCTCACAAAAGAGCAAGTGGGAATCAGGTCACCTGGATCACCTCAGATGCTCACCTCAGCAGTGAAATAAAAGATGAACCTGTAGAATAGGTAGAACTTTTACTAAAATGCTGTGCACAAACAAATCTTTTATATCTATATAACAAATTTGATATCTTTTGAATTTTCTATGTATTTGTAAAAAATAAAATAATCCTTTAAAACTCAATGAAGTAATCAGTGCCATTTTACCAAACTGAAATTTACTATTGATGGGACCATTGTAAATTTTACTAAGTCCAGTGCTAGGAATATTCTCCAGACACTGAACTATTCGTATGCAATAAGGTTAAATCTTACTGTGTTTACTCAGAGTCTGGAAGCAATTCTATTTTTTTGTGACAAAGATTTGGCCCAGGAGCAACTAACAGAGCAGTAAAGTAGAAAAGTGCCTGTCCACCCCAGTACTATTTGGTGATAAACTTCCAAGGGTTTATATACAATCTGTTAATTCTGAAAAGTCTGCAGCATTGAGCTTGCTTGTGAAACACCTAGATTTGGTTGGTATTTCACTGAATGGGAAGGATTGCTTTTCTCATGGTTTTCAATGTTCCAGAGTCAGAGACAGCAATGATGTATTCAAAGAGTTGTAAAGCCAAGTCAAGTCAAGCTCTACAGTGAAAAGATACTTCAGAAAAACCTCATGCTTATGTGAGTTACAGAAAAAGGTTAAGCTGTAGACCTTCATGTGGAAATTATTTTGCTTTATCACCTTTGTGCTCTGTAAATTTCTGAATGAGGTCTGTTCTAATGATAGCTAATGACACAGATCTAACAAGTCAGGGCACTTAGGAATAGCAGAGGAGAATCTGTTTGACCATGTCTCCTACATCTTCACATCTCCTACATCACCGATGTCTCTGAACCACCAGCATTTTGGATAGAGGGATTACATTCTTTCTATTTTAATTCGCTACCTTTTGGGGCCTTCTTTTTGTCCCTCTGTGGGAGAGGTGAAAACTATCTCCTTTTCCACATTGTCAAGAACCAGCAGAGTACCGGGTTTGTTGTTCTATTTTGGTATTTAAGTGGACAGCTGGAAGAAGTAAAAAGACCTTAAAATGCCATGCATTAGATTAGATAGGTAAAATGAGGTGGTGTGTAGGTGAAGGGAACAGCAGAGCAGGAATAGACAGGAACTGGGAAAGGCTGCCTTATAAAATGAAATGGCTTTTGGCTCTGGAAGAGCCACATCTGAGTGCTGGTCCCGGCCTGCCTATGGTAGCTGACAGTAAGTATGGAACGCTGCCGCTTTAAAAATCTATTTACAGGTGCTGTGTCTGTATGGACAAATTATTTTCTATAATTACCCATATTCTTTTAAAGAAAAGATCCCCAGGACTCCCTCACATGACAACACAGTAGAATGTCTGAGCCACACAACGCACATCTCCCCCCTCAGAAACAACCATTGAGGTGAGGTGAGCTGAAGCTGCCCCAGCCACAGCAGGTAGCTCAGCGCACTCGCTTGCCTGAAGTGTAGATGTCTGAACGGATATCAATTCTCTCCCCCTTTCAAACTATCACACCATCCCACCGCTCTGCGTGTGCTAGCTTGCCCAGCTGTGCCCTTTTATGCCTCTTATAGACAGATACACAAAAGCTTTGTGCACTAAACGTTAGTTCTGCCTCGAAATTATGCACATCCTCATTAAAATATATATATAGTCACAAAGCCTGTAACTAGGAGCCCAACTGGACAAGCTGTTGGGCTATGAGCAACCTTGGGAACTGCACAAGCAAAACCAGAACAAAACGCAGTCACCTTCAGAAAGATGTGGCTTGCATTCAAGCATAGTGGGCCAAAGCAATCCTCACTCCCCATGTATGTCTCTCAAGGCAATTGGAGTTCCTCTTCATTTTACACTCCTATGACTGAGATTGAAAGAGATCAGAGTGTTACCCTTTGCTTTTAGATGCTCTCACCCAGTTGCTGTAGCTTACTGCACGTGCCCACACATGCGCGCTCCCACACAATTCTCTCTTTGATGTTCAAGGCTTCAAATTTATTACCCTTGGGTAACAGTTATAACCAATAAATACAGTAAAGCAGTAAAGAGCAATGTTGAATAAGAACAGACTAAGCCAGACCAATATTTTATGCCTTTCCACAAAGGCAAACAAGCCTGGAAATGCTTCTAAAAGTGCAAGTGTAAACATGAATCTGACTCTGAATAGTCACGGAATTTGTAAATAGCTTCTTAATAACCTTTGTCACTCCTGTGCCTTCGTTGGGAGACAATTACACAATGTTTCTAAGTGCATGGTACTCTGAAACAACCTCTGGGATGGTATCCACTATATAACCTCCTTTTCACTCTAATTCTTTTTGCTTCTCCTCTTAGACTGGGAGGTGATGGACACACTATATGCTTCCCAGATATACTCGGTGGGTCAAAATATTTTTCATGATCTGTATAAATATTTTAATTTTTGCCTAGTCTAAGCCTCTAAAATGCCACTGTATGAGACTGGAATCTTGAATTAATGCCTATGAGATCCTTCAGTACTGTATCAAGGCAAGAAAGCAGAAACCTACATATACAGACAGATGAAGCCAGTCTCTAAGTATTCTAATTCTAATGTCTAAATATATTATTTTGTGGAAGCAGGGTGAACTAAAGTATTTGGACATTACCTGATGTTCAAGACCATGAGTTCCCATCAAATCAACCCCCTTTACCCTGTGTGGAGAAAACAGCTTCAACACTTGAAATGAGTACTAGAAAAAGACTGCTCTGCTCTGCAGATTGCAGTGTGCTATGGAAGTACCCTAACAGACATTAAATGAACTGGTTTGGGGCCTGGGAGCAGGAGAGCTAGGGAAATCTGTATGAGCTAAGGCAGCTCTGCATGCTGTCTTAGGCAGAAAAGTGTGGTCCAAGATAGTTCATTTGAAGCTAGCTGGACTATTTCTGTGCTCAGCTGCAGTAAGCTAGGGAGACCTCGTTTCACAGCTTAGATGAATACAGTTATGTATACTATGTAAGGTAAATTTTTGCAACGCTTTTATGGACAGAAATAAATACTCTTAAGAGATCATTTACCCAATCTCTTTAAATGGCTATGTTTGGATGAGATAAATCTCACCCTTTTCTCTCCACTGAATGTAGAGAGCTTAGACTTCTGGCTTTGAGATAGATACCTACATGTTAAGAGAGATAAATCCCCATCTCTACCTTTTCAGATAGCTAGAAAAAAACCTTTCAACTCTCAGTGCTGTGCTAATTATGAATCCTAAATGCAGCAATGTAAATAGAAGTCTGAATTTATACGCAACAGAAAAGTGCATAGCTCATGTGTTGTTGTGGTTTTGTCTCCCTCCGATGGTTGGACCACATGAGCCTTGGAGGATATGTCATCTCATTAATATACAAGACATTTAGATCTATATGTCGCTGGGTGCACTGCTGAGGAACCATGTAGAAATCCTGCATTACATCACCATACGAGCCTAATAAATGACCAAAGCCACCATATGTCAGAAAACAGCGTTCATTAAAGATGTCAATATTTGAGGTGTTTATACACATAGTGACAGAACTATCTGAAAAATGAACTACTGCCTTTCTCCCCTTTTTAGATTCAATCCCTATTTTGCTCACTGAAGAAGAAAGAGAAGCAACATTTACCACAGCAAAGGTATTCAATTATATGAACAGTGGTTGAGCTCTGAGCTCAAAACTACCTGCAGCATTGGACCCCATCTTGTCCTGTTGTCTGTAAGTCTGGGAAGCCATTCCACTTTGACCATCTCTTTGGTAACCCTGCCAAAAACACATGTGGAAGCTGTGTGTGATTTCCAAATTAAGTATTGCAGTCCAAAGCTGCAGAACTCCATAAACAATGCTATGTCCTGAGATTAAAAGATTTAAACAATTTCTTAATGTAATCCCTTTTATTATTTCTAAAGCTTAGAAAAGAGCATTCATTAATCAAATAAAGACTGTCATCCTCCAATGGCAAGGCTTAAAAAGTCAAATCTATTTACAAATGTTCAGAAGACGACCATTATCTGTCAGTAGGCAGGAAAGAAGGCCGCCGTCTTCCCCAAATCCTGGCTCAAATTTCCGTCAGCAATAAATAAGGCACTGTGAGCTATTTGCTTTTAACAAAAAGCAAACTCTAAATTGCAGGTTAACAAATCTTGAAGTGAGATGAGGGTCTAAACCAGACATAATTCAGGAAGAAGGAGTTGCCCAACACAATAAAACCAAAGAAAGATACTTTAATGTAAATCAGTACCCAGAAACTAGTGAAACCAGTTAGAAAATGTTGATACCTCGTACAGTGTGCAGATTTCTCCATATACTGTTCACTACCTCTGTGTCTCTTTCAGTCAGCTAGTTTGAATCCCTTTCTAATCTCAATCTTTCCAATTCTGCTAAAGGACCTACATCTTCTTTGCTCAGCATTTAAATTTATAGTACTTGCATTAGGTAGCATTGGAGGGAGGAATCTGGCCTCCTGCCTGTTAAAAGAAGAAGATGCACTTTTTACTTTAAACTGTATCATTAGCTTCTCATTTCCACCAGTTTGTGTGGTGGCGACTTGGGGCTTTTCAACGATTGTCTCAGTACCAATGCAGAAGGAAGAGTCTGTGTACAATGAGTAAAACAAGTGCATCTGGCCTGTGTTACACAGAAATTAGTAAAATACTTCAAAAAATGTTCCCAGTAAAACATTGTATGTTTTTTACTGTAGCCCACTGTGTATTGGTAAGATCTAGATTTTTCAGAAAAAGTACGAACATTTGTAAGGGCTTTAATTCCCTCTCTAATATGGGCCAATGATAATAGAAAGTTTGCAATCACAGAAAATAGGGAGAGAAGAGATTTATTTGACCTCTGCACCACCTTTTCCTCCTTATACTTCAGAACAGTTTGATATAGAGGGGGTTCCTGTTGGCCTCATTTTGATTTTAGTTACTTATCTTGGGGCCTGTTTCACCGTCAGAGTTTCTTCACCACACATTCACACTGAAGCCATCTAAACAAGTCTCAGAGCAGTTGATGAATTTTGAAAGTTTAATTTTCTGAGGCATCTCTCAGTTTGTGCTACGCTGAGCAAAGGGACCTGACAAAAACTCTATTAGTCACCAGCTTCCCAACTCCTGTTATTGGCTCCTGTGCTCTGCTCTGCTTCCCCCTTCCCTGTGGTCCTTCTAATAACATTCTCCATCATCTGAGGCAGGAGCTGCTGCACTGGCTCTCTTGCAAGTCCATCCAGTCAAGCGCAGGGTACGGAACAGTGGTAATCTGCAGAAACTTCAGAGAAGTGTACATGAACAGTACAGTCATAAACAGATCTCTGTAAATCTCATCCTAATCTCAAATGGGGAGAAGGTAATTTAAACTCTCAAGCATAAAATTTCATTTTTATTTTAGAGCACTAAATTACAGTGCTGCATAGGCTTGTTTTCCACCAAAGCGTTTCTTTTCTCGGGACTTTTGCTGAATTCTTGTCTGCAAAGGCTTTTTGTTTTTTTCAGTTGAACCATCTTTGGTGGAGCAGAGTAGCCTTCATAAAATCTCACCCAGTCTCCTCCTTTGGGGAAGCAGTTCAGCTGGAATTCCTTGTTTGTCTCCTGTGTTGACTCAAGAGTCACTGAGTGCTTTGTTTGTGGACTTTGGATAAGTGGGTCACTTTCATTTTTCAGAAAAAAGAGGTTGCTGATGTGCAGAGAAAATAGGTGGATATACACTTTGCACTTACCAGCATCTGGAGCAGACAACAGAGAATATGTAGGGCTTGAAAGGATGCCTTTTGAAATGCTACAAAGTTTAATACATTAGCTCAAAATTTATTTCTAATATCTCTTTTTTACAGTTTGAGATTCTTAAAATTTATTTTTGAAGCTATGCAAATTATTGCAAAATATTAATTTCACTATTCTTCTAGTAGACTATCAAGATGAAATAAGCTCCTTTTCTTTGTCGAATGAAGACTTTATGAATAACGTTTTTTTCAATGTCACACTTGAATTTACTGCCTTGAGGAAGCAGACAGTTAGAAATGAAATTTAAGGTCTTTGTAAGCTTATTTCACAACCGTACTGAAAAAGTGTTTGCAAATATATGAAATATCAGCGTATAATAAATAAAATGCCCTTTAAAACATAGCGTTAAGATTTACCCTGTTATCTTTAAGAGTAAGTGCATATGACTCATCAAACTGTCAAGACTTTCAAATATGGTTCTAGCTTGCTACCTGCTGTCCTGCTCTAAAGGAGACAGTGTGTTTGTTGTTGCTTGGATTCAAACATATTACTACTTTTGAATAGTGTGGAATGTCATAGCAGCTTCTATGTTTGCTCACATATTTTTCCTCTCCAGTCTTTAATGCATATTCCTGAACATTAAGGGGAAAAGGAGCTATTAGTGAGTGGATTACCCATATATATCAAGATGCAGAATTCCATTCATTAGCTCCAGTGTATAATTTCAAATTCAATGAATCTTTATTTATTTCCAAGTGATGGAAAACCCACCATGACTGTAGGTAACCCGGCCTTGTCATTTGTCATCCATCATTGTGAAAAAATATTGCTGTATTTTCAGTCTGAGTGTGTCTAGATGCAGCTTGCAAGCTTGGAATATTGCTTTATTTTAACAGTGGTTAATTTTCCTACAAAGTTAGTCTGCTTTTGCCAGTTAATCAGGCCACACCATTCCCCTATCCATCCAACTCCTATTTCTCTTTCTCACTTTCAGTCTTTGCAATATATGATTGCATATATTAGCATGTGCTGTGTCTGTTCATCTGCTGTTGTCAACACCAGCTACATTCAGCATCCCAAAATCACCTCTTTTTTGATGTGAAATCAGTGCATGAGCCAACCTCTCTGTTCCAGTGAGGTAAATATCTAACTGATCCTTGGTCAACTGCTGCCTGCAGTTTCATTTTTTCTGCAAGGTGCGAGGTGCTGGATGGAGGTGGCCTTTTGTCCGCTATGTTGGGCACTGCATGAGGCTCTTGCAGAGGAGGGTTGTGCTGAGGCTCAGATTATACCACAAGACACTGCGAGGCAGGACCTTTATCAGACAAATGGGATGTGAGTGATTCCTGCACAACACATGCTCCACCATCACATTATTTTCTGAATGAACAACCCCACCAAGGTTTCTTTTTCTCCTAAGCACTGTTGCAATTTTGCAACCTACCAAGCAATGTTGTAACTACCAAGAACTAAAGGTTTTCGTTTCCATCCATGAATCTGTGTTGTGTGAAGTGCTGGTCTCTGAATGTGGGGCAAAGCAATCCGTTGAGTGTTCAGTGTTATCATTCTGCCCTTTACAGAAACTAAACTAGTTTCTTGCTTGCTTCAGGATCCAGAGACCATGAAAGTGGCCTAAACCCACATCCCCTCTAATCCTCTTTGGTACTGTGCTGATTGTGGCTTAATATTTACAGATAGAGTTTCAACTGCTGAGCATTCAGGATGCCAGAAACCAAAAAGTTGAATACAGCCAGATGGGGAAGAAAGAGAAATTTGAAAAAGCATAAAAAGCAATGGAAGTTAAATGACATTCTTTCTCCCTCTCCTCCTCCCTTCACACACTCATTCAGATTTTGCCGCTTTAAGCACTTTTCCACTGACCTTTTTTTTTCCTTTCCCCTTTTTATTTCTGTCTGTATATACTGAGGGGAAAAAAGGTACACAGCCATTTTTACGAGGATGTTGACTGAGGGTGGTCACCATCTGTGCAAACTGCCTGAGATTGTGACTTCCTCTTTGCCGCCTTCTTTGTCAGAGGGAAGACCTCACTTCTTAGATAATCTGGCAAATATTATTATCCATCAGCCTCACTGCCATCCATCCCCTCACTGTCCCCCTTCACAAGATTGGCATTTTCCATTCAAAAGATGCTTGTCCCTTGCCTGAAAGGGCTTCTTTAATAAAATAGACATCCTGTTTAACATTTGAGAAGGTGACTAGTTAGCACCAGAAGCTCTGGTGTGATTATTTGGGTATTGAAACAGAGAGGCATAGAATGGTTGTTTAATTAGCACAGCAAATAATTAAATTTACCACTTATTTACAGGATAAAGAATTTGCCCCTCCTCTTCCTTACCCTCCCTTCCTCCACTCCTGCATCTTAGACCTTTAGAAACCTAGAGGATGACATCTAGGCCCATAGAGTTTTGCAGTTCAGCATAGATACATATATTAAATTTGCCTAACTAAACCTGGGCAAACCTCTGTTTGTCTCTTATACTAAGGATTTTCCAGGTACAACTTGTCTGATTGAAGACAGCACTGCCACAGGTGCTGTCATTCCTCACTAGCTGGAGGTTGCAATGCATTTGTATGGGTGCTTCCTAATATACTTCAAGAAAAATCAATGGGCTGAGCTCAGCCCTACTGGTTACTGCTAAACTAGCTGATTTTACCTGAAGGGGGATTTGGAGCTCTGCCAGGACAGATGAGCTGATGGTGGTCTCTGCCAGAGAGGTGCAATAAGGGTGCTGAACAGTGGGAACAGACATAATAATTATCTGCACAGCTGTTTGTGAAATGGACTTCTGCCTATAGCCTTAGACTGTAGACAGACATCTTCTAGATCTATCTGTGCCTCCTGAAACAATCATTACCCTCCCCAGCATCTTGTTTCTGTCCATGTGGGATCTGGCAGCCCTTCAGACGGGATCTCTAACCCAGCCCTGGCCAAAGGAGCCAGATGAACATCAGAGGAGCGCTCTGCCAGCTCTTCTGTCTGAAACAAGGCAAAGTCTGGCAACCCTGAGCAAAAGAGGAGCAGGGAAGACAGCCTGTTCAGTTTGCATTGATCACTGACAGAATTGAGACCATGGTCAACTGTTTTAGCTGTGTTTAGATTAGGGGTTTGCAATAATTTACCTGCAATATTTGCTGTTTGCTCATGCAGGCAAATCCCCACAATGCATGTTGAGTTTGGAGGTCTATGTCACTGAAAATGATCGTGATCTCAAATATGCTTAAAAATGGTACTTAATTTTATTTTCAGCCTTCTATTTTTACATGGCTTTATCACACCAGTGCTAACAATGCCACTGCCCTTCACACTTCTGTGGTAACTTTGGTGTGCAATTTTTTAGGTTCTTTTACCACCTCACAGTAGCTTGGCGTCTCAAAATGCTGCGGGAGTAGGGCATTGTCGTTCTGGATCTCCATGTAAGTTAAGAGAATAGCCTAAGGAGTTGGAGTTGTAACTTCTGATCAAAGTAAAGTTGTCTGGAGGAGAAAGTTGCAGAGACAACAGGGAGGCTGGTTGCCTTTGTGGGCAGTAGGTTTACTCTGTGATCCTCTTTCAGGCGCCCTTTCTAAACTAGTCAGATGTGTAGGCCACAGTACAGTGAGGAACTCTTTGAAAAATTAGAAATGAACATCTGAGATTACATTTTTGAAGCAAGCATATCTTTCCATTTTTATTGGTCAACGTTTTCTTCTCGGTGGCTTTTTCTCAGAGAGAAGGTATTTTTTCTTTAAGGTTCTTCATTTTTCTGTTTCATTTTGCTTTCTTGGAAAGTGGCAGTGGCTGTTTTAGCAACGCAGTTTGAGCTCTGTTGCTGAAAAGAGCTAGCTAAAGATTATTTTCAGTGTAGCATTTTAAAAAAAAAGCCATTTTAAGCCTTGAACCTCACAAGATCCCTCTGTTCTGTTACAGGCGAGGTTGCCATGTTGTTACATGAAGGAGGCAGGACCACAGCCAGAGGGTATGACACCTGGTAGACCTTTCTTAAAAGCACTAGAATGTCACAGGCTCTCCCTGATTGCATGGCCTCTTGTAACTGGGTCAGGTAGTCAGTGAGACAAGCAAATAGTCTCCCAAACTGAGGGATCTGATTTTACTACTTTAATTGTGTAGAAGAGGGACAGTAGAACGGAGTGGCAAATGCATGAGGAAGGGGAACATCTCTTTTAAATACAATAAGCCTGACAAGTTTGAACCATGTAATTTAGCATTTGGTGGATGATGTGTCATCTGCTGTCACTCTCATTGCTCAAGAGTACCGCTTGAACCAATAGTGTGTTTTTTGAACCAACATACTTTTCTTCCCATCACTTGCTCACTTTTCCTCTAGGAAGAGCCACTACTGTGAAACCTCTCACCTACCTTGTGAAGTGCAGATGCATTCTCATTAGAGTAAATCAGCATCACTTAGCAGTGTAAGTGAAGCTTGTAAAAACAATGGTCTTGTTTTGCTTACCCTCATGTAAATCAGGATCAAGCTGACTGACAGCAACAGATTTATACTGATGCAAAACTGAGGTAAGATCAGAATCAGGCCAACTGACTTAAAGTATATTCTCCTGCGTTGAGGGCTATCAATGACGAGTTTTGCATTTCATCTGAATTAATCTTTAACTGCTTGCTTGCTGGACAAGCAGAAGAAATAGTCATTAGTCTTTTAATCTCAGCAAAATATGACACTGACTTGAACCTAAATGGTGTGCTGTAGCATTTTACGTATGCAAAGTCAAAGCATCCTACCCAGCGCTGAAGCTGGTTAAACAATTAGTCCACTATATTCCAAGAGGGGCAAAGGCAGAGGAGCGAGGACTAGATGAATATTTGCACTGTGTGAAGGAAAGGGGTTTGGTACAATTGCAGTGGACACAGTTGCATTTTTGAATCAGAAAAATATATCTTGAAAAATGGTAGAGCTTTTGTCACTTGGATGCTTTCCTGCTGCACTGCTTTTAGAAGTGATATATATGATTGGTATCTCAAAGTTCTCGGTTACATACCACCCTGAAACCACATTGTTATCTTCTACAGAAACAAACAAACAATTTAGCCTGACCTATAGTTTAATGTGTAAAAAAAAAAAAAAAAAGAAAAAAGAAACAGAGATGGTCAATGGCTAGTGCCCCACTGTAGTAATAAAATGTCTAGACAGCAATTAACATCCATTTCCCTTAAGAATGCAACTGTGTCATCAACAAATCTTTACTACTTTGCAAGGGACCAATCTAAATATGTTTAATCATTAATCAATTTCCAAAATCTGAACAGGATTTGCTTTTCATGGGCTTTGTCTTCAAAACTGCAGTCACTTTATGAGAAAAAAAAACAAACCTAAGGGGGGATTATTTTGGCCACAGTCCAGTGGGTGAGCCTGCTTAGAAGATCACTGGTGCTGTGTCTTGTTTGGGAACATTGCACTCTTTCTGCATACGTTAGCACTTTCAGTTTCCTCGATTCTTTTCTATTTCCTCTTTGTCTGTGTGTATTCATAGCAAGCAGCAGCGGCTGAAAGCACCGAGCAGGATTCTGCGCACAGACCGGTCCTGTAATAGCTGGCAACTGTATCTGTCTTGTGAGCTGGCTTTGAGAAATACCTCTCTTTCCTCCCTCTTTGAGCGGCACTTCTCTTCCCGCAGAATTATTCTCCCAGCCAATGGTGAAGTCTCTCACAGGTCACCGACTACTGCGCTCGCATGGGATCACACTAAACTTCCTGTCAAGTACAGGGAGCAGGAAATTACTCTTTAGCTTCCTACAATTAAACAAAAAAATCACTGTGCTCCCACCACACACAACTACCAAAAGGGTTTTAAGCTCATCAGGAAAATAATATTATACGTAGCATAAATAGGGAGGGAATCTGACCAGCAGAACCGTGATTGCTACAGTAAACACAAACTACTTTAAGTCCACCGATGCCAGCAGCGGATTTACCCTGATTTACAGTATCATAACTGAGCTCAGCCTCGGGCTCTGGCATGTTCGCTGAATACATCAAAGAACTTCAAGAAAAGGAAAATGGCACAAGCTGATATCTTTTGGAAACTCCTCGGTTTTTTTCACTTTGAGAACTGGAAACTTCTCCTTTTAGCTTATACCCTGCTTGAGAATTCATTGTTCTTGCCAAATGAGTAAGAAATGTGAGTATTACTGGAGAGAGGGCATTTCTGGAACACAGAGCTGTTTGGCAAAGAAAAACATTTTCTGCTATACCCAGGGAATGACACAGACAACGCTAAACTTTGCTTTCAGGTTTTATGAAGTTATTAATGAAGGAAACAATTTTGACAGATAACTAATTTCCCATTAGCAGCTCCGTACAAAACAAATGTCACACTTATGTAGGAAGGGACACATTGCCTTGGTTTATCTACACTATTTGGTTAACTGGATTGCACACGACAGTGCTAAAAAGAACTTAGAAAGAGGGATATCAGCCTCTGGGCAGAACACTAGCCACCGGTACACCTTGCAAGGTAGTAAGGAGCGCTTCAAGCAAATATTGTTCAAAACCTTTGCGTTTATGAAAGGACAGTAGCCCATGATCCTCCCCCCTTCCTCCCTACACAGCTGGTTTTTCTTCTTGAAGTAACCAGGGCACTCGGGGCAGGGGATGGGTATGGGGGGCAAGGGCAGTTTTGGGAGTAGCCAGAGGTGTGTATGATGTCTTCTGGAGCTTGCCTTGACTTGGGATTGAGATGTAGTAAGGATGTACACATGGAGTTGAGAGTTTGAAAGCACTGTCAAACCCACAGACTAGAAAATGTAGTTCTTGCGGTATGTTTGAGGGATAAATGGCATTCTACCTTGAACTGATCTTCAATTCACCTTCAGAAAACTCAGAGCAATGGTACTGCAAAACCTTATGCTCCCTGGAGTACCGTGTTTTATATCTGATTTGCACATAAATGGGTGTTCATGAAAATAAAATTCCAAAAAATTTTATTCAGAAAATGCATTCAGACAGAGGAAAAAACTGCATCAGTCCTTCTGAATATTTATTTCCTCTCTTTGCAGCTTATGTTTAATTTGTTTAATTGTTAAACTTTTCCTTTTTTTTTTTTTTGCATGCAAAGGATGTCACCTCCTTAAAGATCTTTGAGAAATTAACATAATTGTCCATTATCTTAGTCCCTTATACTCTGCCTTTCAATATCTGCTCCTCCTAACATTTCACAATATATCAATCTCTGATCCTTGGCACTAGTACAATTCATTTTCCTCAAGATGTTATTGAGATTGTAAATAAATGCCACAGCATCAAGGGGCAGACAAGACGGAGCCTGTCAGATCTGGAAGTCGGCAGCAAAGTTATAATTACAGCAGAGTGGTGTGAGGTGAGTTCTTTGCATCCATAGATTTAATTGTCATCAGCTGCTGGGGAAGTAAAGCATGGGGAAAAGAAGATGGAGAGTGATGAGGGTAAAGAGTGTTACCAAATATGTCCTAGGTTGTTTTTGCAGTTCCCATTACTTAACTCATAAGCCATCAGCAGAATAGCAAGAGACCCTGTGCTTAAATGGTAGTGCTTCCGCAAAAGATGACCTTTTGTACTGAAAGTATTTTAGTTGCAAAAATTCTGAAAATTATACCCTTGCAAGCTGAGCTGGAGTAAAATAAAATCTAATTTTCGGACCCAGTTTTCAGAGAGGTCAGGCCACTCCCGCAGCCAGCTCAGGCGCATGGGACTGCAGGTAGTGTTAGCACATAACCGCCTTCTGAGGGCAGGAATAAACAATCTCTGCTCAGGCTGAGGGCTCTCAAAAGGGTCTGTGAACGCGGTTAAACATGTTGCTGTGACAAAACTAATGTGCTCTGCAAACTACTGCGCTACTCTCACCATTTCCAAAGCACTTTTTTCTGCAAATATTAGAGGGCTCCGTTTTACCCCCTTATATTGGACAAAGTGCATTTTTACATCACTGCTTCAGTGAGATTAATATAGCAATATTACTTACTAAGGGTCCAAGTATCAGAATCTGGCCTGCTAGGATCTGAATATCAGTGTTGTGAGTAATATTGTCTGCATGCACAAAACTGCCAAAACAGAGGTCAGCCTGCTTTGGTTATCTGAAGTTTTTGCTGTGAGATCTCATTATCTTGGAGTCAAAGATGAAAGTGACTTGCAGAACTTTTCTTCAACTGAGTTAAAAGGCTAAGACTTTGAATGTGAAGACAGTCCAAACTTTCCTACAAATTCTGCATAGATTTGGATTGAGGCTTAGGGCCTGATATATGAGGCTAAGATAGAACATCTGTCGGGGCATAGACCCTTCCAGTGTTTGTTAAGTTTTATATTAGAGGCTCAAATAAGATTTCATTGCTAATGGATCTATATGTCACTAGGCATAGAAGTGGTTAGAAAATATCTATCAAATGATGTCTGGAGCTAGAGAAAAGGTAGTGGAAGATTATGGTGACATGTTCTACCATTTTTCAAGGGATTTCATTTTACTTGCGCGGAGGATTTCTTGCACAGATTGATGGGTGCTTCTGTGGTCAAAGAAAGTAAAGAGTCAATGTGACCTCCCTCTCGGATGCCACTGCTCAGTAAGAACGTTACATACCTCAAATGCTTCTCAGCGATGAAAACCAGTACTCAGCATTGTTAGCAGTTTGTCATAGGATCGGGTGGAAGTGGAAATGAAAAAGACCCACTAGGTCATACAGCCCCTCAAACAAGATATAGAGGATTATTTCTTTTTTTAGAAAATATTTTAGAAATCAACATTTTAGAGATCATGATTCATAAGATTACAACTCAACTCCACAGCTCTTTCTGAAAGTTCAAGGTTTGTCTCATTTTGCATTGCATGAAAAGCTTTGTAAACATTCCTAGAAAGTGGAAATATGTCAAAATACCTATTTTCAAAGGGAAGCCTCTGCCTTTTGCTTCAGATGAAGTGGAAAAACCACTTTAGATGAGACTATTTTTCAGGGATATGAAATGCAATGGTCCGAAACCCTAACCTGCCCCCAATTCAACAAAATTTCATCCCATATTCTTCTGAATCAAGCTGACTGAGGATTTGAGTACAGATATTCAGGACAATGTCTTCATCTACTGGACTGTTCAGAGCAAGAATGACACTCATTTTCTTCCAGATTAAAACTTTTCTGAAATTGATATTTGCATAATACTTGAGTTTCAATTAGCTTTAAAATGCACTTTGTATTCCTAACAAAATAAAAGCTTTTAAATTTTGTTTTTTATTTATGAGGTATTTGGTAAGAAACTATGATGGATGGTATACCTAAGGAAAAAATATTCTATGGAACCATCCCAGGAATTTACTTCTGGTTAGACATCTGTCTGAAAATAGAATAGAGATCTTATTGGGAAGTATTTGATATTCCTGAGCTCTTACATTGAAGACATTCACATTTCATTATGCAGTGTCAAAAGAAACCTTCAAAAATGGGTACAAATGTGAGTGTTGCCATTGAATATTACTTGTATTTTAAATAAATAGATGATTGACAATATAAAAAGTGACATACAAAAATTCTCACAGTGGGGTAGTAAACCCCAGTTTTCTGGCATTACAAACCCCAGAAAATTAATTTGTGAAGTTGAGGAGACTATACTATGTCCTTGTGAACTTCTTAATTTGTTCTTTTAATTGTATATATGGCAAACGGAAAAGGAAATATGGTATTTTAGTATTATAAACCTTACACCTAAAGCAAGGTTCACCTTCTCTGCAACAGATACACATAATTTTTCTACCAACCATAAGAAAATACCTGTTCATTTAAAGATTGCAGGCTCTGAAGTTTTTGCCTAAGTATTTAAATGATACTGTGTTTACAAGAAAATATTAAGAAAAAAGAGTAAATAAATAATTTAAGACAAGTTTGTCAGTGAATTTGCAGCTTGTTTTTTGATTCCAGTAGATTTCTTCTTGACTGAATAGAATGTCTTTAGGAATTGCTGTTCTAACCTTACAAAATTTACTATACTTTCACTGGAAAAGCAATCAAGTTCTCAGGTTGTAATTTAATTTTTCTGCAAGTACCGTCTAATGTTCTCAGCTTGTGGGCATGAAGAGAACACATTTTAATGCAGCAATTCTTTTAAAGAAATGCATCTATAACATATAATTCAAGAAATTTTGCTAAAAGAAATCTATCTAATGGGATAAAGATCAGGCTAGAAACCTTGGATAATTTTCTAGGAACTACAGGTAAGTGTGACCTATGCTAACTTAGTACTGGGGAAATCAAAGGTTGATGTGGAAGGTCTGTGGAACAAAGAATGCTGCAGATCATGATGTACTTTTTCAAATGAAGTATCTTTTCTTTAGACCTTTTTAGAAAATACCTGCTAGCACTTAACAAGAAGAACCTGTAAAGTGTATGGATAACAAACGAGACTTAAAATTTACTACAATTCTAAATTTAGTTCTATCCTTTTTAGAGAAATGGGAAACATTCTATACTAATCAATAGAGAACAATAACCCAGCCATAAAATTGCAGGTTACTTAATTATATGTTGCTTAAAATATTTGAGGGGTTTTTTTTTTCATTATTCATTAAATTCTTTAAGACTTTTTCATAAGGGGAGTGTTGGATGACAGAAGATGTAGACAATAGACATCAGCAGTGTTGAATGAAGCCGGCAGACATCTTTAATGCTTTCCATCCAACTCCATTAATTTAAGAGGTGTTAGGACACATTTAAAGACTGACTTCATTCTCTTTTATTTTCCTGCTAGTGACAAAAGAAAAATAGGTTAATGTCTTATGGAAGGTTTTGTTGAACAGGTTCATAACTTACATGGAAGACATATGCCCACGTTGCAAATGTTAAGTTTCACAGCTCACTCTTGGAGGGTGATGCTCATCCCGTTTCTCCTGGGGCTCACAGAAATCCCTTTTCTATGGTTTAGGTAAAATTTATGATCTCTTTTTGGCAGCAGAGCACACCAGCTATGCAAGTCTTGTACCTATGAAGGACCAAAAATTCCTTCATGTAGATTATGTAGCAGCTATAGTGTCGTACAGACAAAGGTTACAAAGGCCATATTCAGATATAGTGCATCTAGTCTGCCCAATCTCTGAGGGAGATTCTTATAGCAAGATAGATTACTTGGTTACTGCACCTCAGTCCTTAGAAACGAAGGAAGAAACCTCATTGAATTCTTCATTTTTTAAATTTAAAATTTTCTATTAGAATTTTCAGGTGCGCACCATTAAGCTTCCAAAGATTTTAAACAGAAGACTTTCCTGTCTAGATGCTGAACTCCACCGAAATTATCTATTTTAGTCCTGGATCCTTAGATGAGGTTGTATAGTACTTCAGTCAGACAGCTGGTTACCTGTGAATAGCATAGAAATAAAAAGCACAAAATAATAATGGAAACAGCTTTAAATACAGGGGAAAGTCAGATCTGGCTGGATGAAAGTCACTAGGAGTTGATATGCCGCATTAGGGAAGCATTAAGACACAGCATTCCCCAACTCCTAACAGAGAGGCTATAACAGGAGAGAGTCATTCCTACAACACGTATTATGGGAAACTGGTGGCAGAGCCTGGAAAAATTAATAAATTTTTGTTGAGGAATATGTACCGATGGTGGGCCACTGGCTCTACATACATACCTTCCTATTTGGGGACCTCGGGCTTAGCACTGTGATAATGGGTTGATCTCCACCGAGCAGGCAGCTGGCATGCAGAGCAAACGAAGAAGAAAAAACTGTTCTTGTACATCCCTCCTTCAGGGATGATAGCAAAGGCTATAATCATCTTGGTGCCACCACCCAAACAAGTTTCTGTCACTTGGAGAAACGATGAAATCTGGGGAGGCTGGTGTTAAAAGTGTCATGGGAAAACACCACCACCAAGCTACAGTGTGGTGTATGATTCCCTGGCTCCCTTCGGCTGAGCACGAGGCATGGCTATGAGGCACTGCAGCACTCAGGCTTGCTGTGCAGCTGTAGCTGCTTGCCTAAGAGCTGGCAGGAGCTGAGTCAGGCAGGTGAGGCAGCTATTAGAGTACAGGTTAGGCCAGGAGACGGTTGGCACTTCTGGCTCCCTGCCCTGCAAGCACTCCCTCCCATGCCCTTCACTCCCCAGACCACTCTCTGCTTCCTACCCTACTTGTTGCATGAGAAAAAACTGTTTTTTTCCTTGGTGAGTCTCTAGGTCTTCCCTATTTTGGAAGCCTGAGAGTGTGCTGATCCAAGCAGTGAGCTGTGGTACCTCTGCATGCCATTTTCAGAATTTTTGGTGGAAGGAGTAAGGATTGATGCCCAAATCACCAAATCTTTCATCACAGGACTGGAAGTTGGGGTAAATTGTGTACATGGAATGAGCAAAACATAGTCACTTTGATTGAAAGTGAAATTTGCACTTGATTGGAAAATGTACGGCATAATTTAGTTGAAACACATAACTCTCAGCTTTGAGCCATTGCTAATAAATACACTTGCATGCCCTCACAGATGTTCTACCCAAAAGACCTTTTATTCCCGTGAGCACAAGCAGTTTTGCAGGTCATGACTGAGATGCATTGCAAGTATCCTAGGGAAGACTTAAATCAGTCTTTCTAAACCTATCATTTTGTGAAAGTTAACATCCTTTTGTGTAAGATGCCAGCACAGATTTTGGGTGACACTTTGTCATGCCACATTCACATGAAACACACTCACACATGCCCCGTTTTACATATATGATATCCCCTGAGTGGAATATCTGAAATCCTTACTCTGCCTGACTATGTCATATTGGTGCTATTCACTCTAAAATCAAGAGAGAGAGAGTTGAACAAGCAGGCAATCACATTTTCAGTCTCCCTGTAAATATGTCACAGAACTGTGATGTTGTAGCATTCGCTACTTAGCTAGAAGTGATGCTTTTTCTAAGTACCAGCACCCTGACTGGTTTGTTAGTTCTAGTTCTGAAATTCTTTACCTACTTTCAATCTGATAATGTCCTACGTTTGGAGGGCCTCACAGTTCACTGAACCAGTTCAGCCTAGATCTAAATCTAAATAAACATGAGGCTGTCCTGTCTCTTACGCAACTCTCATGCACAAAATTCCCAATAAAAGCCTGTAGGATCTATTTAAGTAACTGCCATCCATAGGAGCAGAAAACATAACTGAGTATTGAGGAAGCTCAAACAATAAACTTACAAAACAGACACACACACAAAAACCCGTATCAAACAATCATTAGGCATTTCCTGAAGAGTCCTGTCTACCTTGGCCACCCATGAGCTCTTTGCCTATTATTCAAGACAGCTGGCCTAAAAAAGGGATCTGGCTTCTGCTTATATTTATTAAATCTGCAGGAAGGGCCCATCAATCACAACAATGGGTTTTAAGTGTTTGCTGGGTGAGAGGAGAGTCCCATAAGCAGTCTTTGAAGTGTCTTTTGCTGAAGGTAAACATCTGAAGAACATAAATAGCTGCTCTTCTTTCCAATGAGTAACCTTGTCAAAGTGGGTAGAATGGAGAGATGGGGGAGGGGTGCCATCATGAAAAGGAAAAGCAATAAAGGATTCCTTATGACAGCAATTTGCACATTTACTGCTCTTTGATATGTTAAGTAGATTTTGCAAAATGGAATTCTTTGTCTTTTAGAGGTCCTTGGGCAGTGATAGCTCACAGTCAGAACAATGTTTTGCAATAGGCGTAATGCATCTTCTAATTAATAAGGTAACTTGGGCAACCTCTGTAAATCAGTGACATTATCATTATAACAGGACACAAGTGAATAGTTGTTTATAAGGAAGGAAAGATGCTCATAACAGCAGTATCATTATTTACTGAGCTCATTGACTAAAGTGAATTGGATTGAATACAAGGGGATCAATAGGTTATGGGCCCTGTTCACTAAACTTTTACAAGCCATTTATGGACCTTTGATTCTAGAAAACAGCACTTCTCCATTCAGAAAACTGGGAATGTAGCACTGACAGTTTTCAGTTTTCATACTCAGCACAGGCTAAGACTATGTGATGCAAATTCTGCAGCTGCATTGAGAACAAACGTGCAGGTCTGTAAGTTCTCTCTCAATAAAATGTTTTTGAAGAATAAAATATACAGGTGTGGCTGCATATGACTGTTATGGCAAAGCAAGTAGCTAATAAGCTAGCCTACAGAAAGAAAAAAAAAGATATTTTATTTAGAAATAAATTACAGTAGGAATGCATGGCATGGCAATCCCATTAGCACATAAAACATATTGGGCCCTGAGATGCGGGCAGCAAACTCAAGAGACTTTCTTGAAGTAAACTCACTTGTAACATTACAAACTGCATCACGGTGAGTGAGCGTTTTCACTTGCTTGGATATAAGCAAAGGAAGCTGTATTTTAGCAGTAAGTGAAGTGATTCACATAGATTAAGCAGAACTATTTAGTGATGCTATACGTATTTATAAAGTATTGTAGTAACTACACAATATAGAGCAGTAAGAGTACTTAGCTCCTTCAAAATAGAATGCTGCCCCTTGTTTCAGTGGGTATACCTCCTAATGTTCTGGAGGGGCATAAGTTTTTTTCTGCACTTCACAGCAGCATGAGCCATAGACAAGATTAGGGCTCAAATGGGGTCATTTTTTGTACCGCTCCTCAACAGCCTCTGCCAAGATGAAGCTTTCTTACTGAATCTCTTTTCAGTCATCTGTTTTCCACACCTTGATCTCATACTAGCTTTATTTCTGTCACTTTAAATGCCTTTTCCTTCTTTTGTTACTCTTGAGATATTTACCCCACCTTCTTTAGTTCACGTAGATCAACGCCATGGAGTGAGGTTTAAGGTGAGGTGAGAAGCTGGGAGAGAGATATAACTGAGAGGATAGAAATAAATATTTCAGAACATTATCCCTACTGTAAGCCTGTACCAGTCCTGTACCAGTTAGTTCGCTTCTGGATTTGACTGGGAGCTGGATCTGGTCCATAATTTATTGCCTCTGCCTGTACAGTCTCACGTACCACAAAGCTTGCAGCTGTCTAGTGTTGGAAGTGGTTTACCCCCTCCATTAGGTCCTGGCAGGGGCAGGGCCCTGCCTCAAGGTGAAGGACCACTCTAGGTGCTCGTCTGCCAGAGCTCCTCCTCGAGACTGGTGAATATGCTGGGCAATGCTGAGGTGGAGCAAGGCCAGGTGACCACAAAGGCCTGCCTCTTCCAGCGTCACTCCTGTGTGGGCTGCCTGTGCTCAAGTAATGAACAGTCCCTGTTCTGATGGAAAGAAGAGACTTCAGCTGTAGATGACATTACAGGGAGGGGAAATGATTTCCCCTACCAAAGGTTGGAAATGTAAATGACAGCCTGAGCATTCACAAATGTCTACTCACGCTGAGAGACTGTGGCTGCCCCTCAGCATCCCATTTAGCTACATCGGTCACAAATCAGAGGCACAGCCAGAAAAGTTCTTGGTTTTCTTAATTCCACCTCTCCATTTCTTAAGGAGTTATCCCTGACTTCTTTCTTGAAATTTGGCTGGAGACTTTTTTCCTTTCCATGTTCTGAATGTGCATCCATCACCACATGGGCTGGTGTCACCCTCTAGGGAATTGTCTATTATCTCTCTCTTAGTATTATTTCTTTCCATGATCTTCTCCCTGTGAAAAATGTTGTGTGGATCATTTTTTGTTCTTTAACCTAGCTCTTCTTGTACTAAGCATCTTTGCTAGCAAAGGCAAGGTCTAAGAAATATATTCCTTGTTCTGTGAGAAAGATGAATTTATCACTAAAATAGCGATGCACGTAAGCCAGCAGCCCAGCATCTGTAGCCGGCTGAGTAAAGATGATGGTTCTCAGTACCCTTTCCTGTGAGGTTTCATCTGCCTCTGAATGTTGCGCCTCTGGCCTAATCCATACCATTAAAGGCAAAAAGACGTAAACCTCCTTATTGTCCATGACCAAACAATATAATCATCAGGTCACTGTCTCCTTTCTACTTAGAGAGGTATAATTCCACTGAAGTCAGATTTACACCAATATCAGTGAGAGGAAAATTAGGTTTCCCCTATAGTTGCTGTTAACCTTTATCAGCATCACCCACTAGTACCGAGATGGTAACATTAGCAAATACAACACGAGGCTGATCTTCAGTTCTCTCATTTACTTTTTGCTGATTTATTGCTTCACTAATGACACAATAGATTTTCCTGTTAGTTTATTATTATTATTTATTATTGGTATTAGTGTTATTCTGAAAGAAAATGAAAATAGAGAGCTGACCTCATCTCAGCACAGCGTATTATTTTCAGGAGTTCAGAAACACTGCACAGAATGGACAGTTTCCATTTCACCAATGTTCAATCACTGGCATTTGTCTTTTGTATCCCAGAGCAATTGCATAACTCTAATATTGACCTTAACCAGAGCCCTTTGTTTCTCACCCTAAGAGCCAAAAGCATTAAAAATGCGTGTTTACTTAATTTGTCCTGGCATGCAGTGTAATTACAAGCAGTTTGTTTTCTCTGTTGTAAAATATGGGCTAGAGAAGGAATAAAGTAATGTGGAAAATTAACATTGTGATGTACTGTATAGTGGAATAACACTAAAAACACTTAGCTGTGTTAGTACTGGAGGTGCTATTTGTGTTGTGTGCAAGAGCAATAAAGAATTAAATGCCTCTTTCTAAACTATATTTGCATGATTTTCAACTGCAGTAAAATTAATCTGAGCTGCCTCCAAGTACGAAAGAAAAAAATCAAAGTGCAAATAG
The DNA here is from genome assembly GCF_964199755.1 of Larus michahellis. Taxonomy (NCBI): domain Eukaryota; kingdom Metazoa; phylum Chordata; class Aves; order Charadriiformes; family Laridae; genus Larus; species Larus michahellis. Next base: position 66,249,401 of record NC_133897.1, on the reverse strand, counting down.
AACTGAGCAGCACTCATGCAGCCTTTAAAGTTGTACTTTTCTATTTTGTGAATTCCAGCACACCGTTTACTGATGTCTGTGATTCTTAGAGAATTGGACCAGGGAAATGCATTTAAAGATTCCTATGCTGCGTCTAGCACTCACCAAAGCCGTGCCTTTGGTATGGTTATAGTCATGTTGACAGGACATTTCTGATGTGACAGCAGGTCTGAACACAGAGGAAGCTTGTGTGGCAAGGTAGTTTTCTGGGATATTTTCCTTTTTTGTGTCTCTAGAGTAAATATTGCATCCAGATCTAGCATTAGTCCACATCTCTGCTAATTCCTTCTGTGAAAGATTGACTTCGTCCCTTCTCCCTCCTTTATAAATCTCATGTTTTCTTTGTGAAGTACTAAGCGCTGTCATAATTAAAAAATTATGCGCATCAGTTAAAGCCGTTAGTTAGGGGAGTATTACCTGTTTGCACCAAAATGACCAAGAGCAAAAAACCTCCTTCTCTCTCAATTTTTTTGCTATTCTTTTTTTTTTCCGCTGCCTTCCCTTTCATACTTTCTGTGTAAAAGTGTAGATAATGAAACAATATGAGTCCCATTTCACATCATTTATGTGCATTTGAAATGTCAAAAAATTAAAATGACAGGAGAAAAAAGAACACCAAATCACTCCCACATGACTGTAAAAGGATTCCCCCCCGCTCGTTTTTCCTCAATACAGGTTTTCCCCCAGAGATATTTGTTAAAAAATAGACCTCTGGGTTAAAGCAAACATTTGAGTGCCCTTTGTTGTTATTTCAATTTATTTATTTATTTATTTATTTTGTGGAGACCTGACCCATGCAAAGAAATGCATGGCTTTCCTAGTGTGAGACAGCCACTCTCTCTTTGCAGAAACGGACGCTCAGTCTCCTTGTCCTGGCCTCTGTGCGAAAGACTCTATCCACTTTGTCATCTGACTCATTTATATTTTTTAATAGCAAGTTGGGATGAACCTGGAAGACACGGGAGCTTTTAACAGCAGTTGAGAAGAAATCCAGCTTTAGACTACTGCCGACTGGAGCTAGGAAAGTCATTAGATTAACCTTTCTTGACAGGTCAGGCTCAGCAAATATTCTTAAAAATAACCTCTTCCAGTAATTTATGACCTTTGGGGAGCATAATCAATAGTGTTAAGAGGAGAGGCAGCCAGACAGCACTTCCTGGTAGGAGAAAGTTTCTTGTCTTTGTAATGTTTGCATTCTGTCTGCTTGTATGCAATAAGACTGACTTGCCAGTGATATCATACCCCTTTTACTCCATCAGTTTTGGAGACATACATTTTTATTGTCAATTTACCGTCTCCTCTGTTATTTCATACAGTATCTAATTCCAACAAAAACCAATGCACAAATGTGATTACAAAGTAAGGGGAAAATGCACAGTTCATTTTCTTCCACATTCCCTCTAACCTCTCTGGATCATTTGAGGGAGAATGGTCCTCTGCCCCAGGATGTCGTAATGCAAAGTCTTAAACATATACTTCATTTTAATGCACGATGAGCTACTCATAGTGCTTAATTAAGCACATTCTTACATCCCCCTAAGATCAGCGCCTAGGGGAATTTTATGCTCCGTCTGTATTTTTTTTGTAAGATTGGATAAACTATGCAAGATTTGAACATGCAAGTAACTACAATATTTCTGTATTTGTTAGTCATTTTAATGCATTTTGTCACTGGTGAGATTTCCTTTAGCTTTGTATATAATAAAGAGCATCGCCCTAGCTATTCAAACACAGAGCCATTCCTTCAGGGTTCAGTATTGAAGTCCAATTTTCTGAAACTGGAGACCCTCAGGAGGATACATTGATTTCAGTGGGGCCTCACATTCACTGTCTACATGCGCATGCTCTCGCCACATGGACCTGCCTGAGGCAGGACTACTGCCCATCTTTCTCTGTAAGGACTTCTAGGGACGTAGGAAAGGATACAGCGTGTCACATTGTAATACGATACTGCACTTATTTTGACACCACTCAGAGAATTACTGTATGTTGACTTTTCCAATGTCCTTGGAATGGAAGAACAGTTTTGAAACTGAAAATTGTAAAAATAATTTAGAAAGAAAGTAATTCACATTCGTGATCTCTGGCAGAAGCTTTAATGCACACTACTTCAGGTCAGTTTTGACCATCTATTTCTAGCAGCTATAGCTCAGAGAAGATACCAGCTTTTCTCCAGAGCTATGGTAAAACTGAAAATGACTTTTATTTCCCCTTCTTTCCACCTTTGTCACCACACTGAAGGGGAAATCAGGACGCTATCAAAAGTGACTACAGAGATCTGTAGAGCAGTAGTCAAGGGCATGGAGGCCCGTCTGGTTTTCTCCTCAATCCTGCTGGTGAGGGGAAAGTGTGTGACACCCTGGAGGGAAGAGGGGCCCGAAAAAGCTAGTTAATATTCAGAGATCATCTCCACGAAGCTTAAGAGTGGTCCATCCCAATGAACAGGAAGTTAGCCAAAAATGCCAGGAAGCCTGCATGGAGGAACAAGGAGCTCCTGGCCATACTGAAAAGTGAAGAGGAAGCATACAGAGGGTGGAAGTAAGCATGGGTAACCCAGGAGGTAATGGATAATCCATGACTGAAATGCAGAGACATTGTCTGAGCATCTGGGGATGAGGTTGGGAAAGCTATAGTCCAAATGGAATTGAATCTGGCCAGGGATGTCAAAGACAACTAGAAGGGCTTCTGTAAATACGTAGGCGACAAAATGGGGGACACAGTTACACAGGACATGGAAAAAGCTGAGGTACTGTATGCCACCTTTGCCTCAGTCTTTACTAGCATGACTGGTCTTCAGGAATCCCAGGTCTTAGAGAGCAGGGGGAAAGGCTGGAGGAGGGAAGATGTACCCTTGGTGGAAGAGGATCAGGTCAGAGAACACTTAAACAAACTGGGCATACGTAAATCCATGGGCCCTGATGGGATGCACCCATGAGTGCTGAGGGAGCTGGCAGATGTGACTGTGAGGCCACTTTTGATAATCTTTGATCATGGTGGGTGGGAGAGGTGAATGAACAGTTGAGGAAAGCAAATATCACTCCTATCTTCAAGAAGGGCAAGAAGGAGGACTGGGGTAACTACAGGCCTCTCACCCTCACCATGATCCCTGGGAAGGTGATGGAGCAGCTAATCCTGGAAACCATTTCCAGGCACATGAAGGACAAGAAAATCATCAGGAGTAGTCAGCATGGTTTCTACAATGAAATAACTGACCTGGTTGATGAGACAAGAGCAGTAGATAGAGTCTACCTGGACTTAAGTAGGGTCTTTGACACTGTCTCCCATAAGATACTCATAAACAAGCTGTTCAGGTAGGGGGCTGGATGAGCAGACGGTGAGGTGGATGGCAAACTGACTGAATGGCCTGGAGGGTGATGATCAGTGGCAAAAAGTCTAGTTGGAGACCAGTAGCTAGCAGTGTACCCGAAGGGCCTGTACTGGGTCCAGTCCTGTTTAACATCTTCATTAATGATCTGGATGATGGGGCAGAATTGCCCTCAGCAAGTTTGCAGATGACAGAAAATTGGGGGGAGAGGCTAATTGACCAAAGGGTCATGCTGCCATCCAGAGGGACCTTGACAGGCCGAAGAAATGGGTTGACAGGAACCCGAAGAAGTTCAAAAAGAAGTGCAGAGTCCTGCACCTGAGAGGGACAACCCTGTGCATGAATATATGCCGGGGGCCACTCAGCTGGAAAGCAGCTCAGAAGAAAAGGATCTGGTGGTTCTGGTGGGCACTAAGATGACCATGGGCCAGCAATGTGCCCTTGCTGCAAAAAAGGCTAATGGTATCCTGGACTAAATTAGGCTGGGCAACCTGGGATTGTTTATCCTAGAGAAGAGAAGGCTCAGAGGGTAATCTTCTTAATGTATATAAATACCTGAATTAATGTATATAACTACCTAAAGGGAGGGTGAAAAAAGGATGGAGCCAGGCTCTTTTCAGTGATGCCCAGTGACAGGACCAGAGGCAATGTGCACAAACTGAGACACAGGAGGTTCCATCTGAACATCAGGAAACACTTTATTACTGTGAGGGTGACTGAGCACTGGCACAGTTTCACCAGACAGGTTGTGGAGCCTCCATCCTTGGAGGTATTCGAAAGCCATCTGGACTCAATCATGGCCATCTTGCTCTAGGTGGCCCTGTTTGAGCAGGGGGGTTGAACAAGATGACCTCCAGAGGACCCTTCCAACTTTGGCCATTCTGTGATTCTGTGAACATGCAGCTCTTGGAAGCTTACGAATGTAAAGAGTAAACACACAGACATTCTCCAGATCTCCTTCCTCTACACTTTGTGGCACAAAATCTCTGGCACTTTCCATGGAACACAGAAGTTTTCCTCTATAAGCAGAGACATTGGTAGCCTTACCACCAAAATTAGGTTCTGCATAGGCTTTACCATACTTCTACCTGGGATTTTCTGGACAAGTGTGTGCCCATATGCTCTTTATAGTCAGACTGATGATTCTGAAAAGCACCAGATCTATTCCACAGGCATTACACAGGCAGTCATCATGTTCACATTAAATCCATGGCACAGTTGGTCTGCACATGCATAGAGGATGTTGTCAGGTTTTCAAGACCTGGGCTGTAGCTCAGTCAAAGCAATAGGTCCGTCTGGATGCCAGGAAATCCTGAAAACATGCAATAAACCTATCAAATTTTCACTCAACATTTCTGAGGTGGAAAAAACATGACAGGTTTTGGGAAATCTTTAATCAGTGACTTTTTTTTTTTAAGCTGAATATAAATGATACGGCAATATTTTCAACATATTGCCACTGCTTTATGATGATAAATGAAATCTTGTAGATACTGTAATGACTAACAAAGATCAACAAAACAAAGCTAAAAAATATATAATTTTTCGTTATGATCTCTGAGGTCTCCAAGAGCTTGTTGCCCTAATTACCACCATTCTACAGTGCATTAATAGTCAGCAAGGCTGAAGATCAATCCCCCCAAAATCCGCAGCAAACAACACAGCTTAAGATGCCCAGAAATAAATGCATATGTTTTTAACTGAAATGGAACATTATAATCATCTACTTTGTCTGCCTGAATAATAACAAATGAAACACTTCACTCAGTAACGCCTGTATCACACCACTAAAAACAGTTAATCCATGAATGAAATTTCCCTGTCTTGAGTAGATTGCAAAATTAATCTGCTCCCTTTGAAGAAACAATGAGAAAAAGAATAAATGAAAAACTATTTTAAAAAGCCAGAAGTTTTACTTACTACATTATGGTAAATATAAAAGAAAAATATTTTTTACCCTCTGATTAATTTTAATTTCGTATTTGCATTTAATGGAGTAAACCCAAATAATTTAGCTAATAATTTAAGTTGTCATCTGTGGCCCATGTGACTTCTGGGAAGTCTTAAAAACTTGGATTATACCAAGGATGCAATAGCTTCTGTTAGTTACTACTGCAGTGTACTTACAAGAACTGGAGGAACCCATAAGCAACTAGGAGAAGTAAACAAACAGGCACAGAAATGCTATCTTGCTCCTTATATAATGATGTAGGGTGCAATTAAATTTTATTATCCTTTGGGAGGGATTATAGAAGTCAGTTGTGACTCCAGAGTTAGTCATATCATCATCCTAAACATATGGCAACAAAAATAATCAGTGGCATCTACTGTCTTCTGTAGCCCAAGTAACAACATTCTCTCCCTCCTTTTGTTAAACTATAGGGCAAATATTTCAGTTGTATTCCATCCCGATGTATTTCCACATAGGAAATTCCTGTTTTCTTTTGTGGACCATTTGCAATACCAAATCCTAAAAAACACTCACTCATCAGGGCTGAAGTGAATATCATTAACATTTGTTTTGCAATTCTCTAGACTGTGGGCATATTTTTTTTCCTATTTGTAACACAAAGTTCATCAGATCTCTAGGCCTTCTTTGAAAAAATTCCCTTCTTTTACAGTCTGCAGTCAACATAAGGTTATCATCTTTATCTGATCGCGTGCATCATGTATTCCTATTCTTACATAACATTTGTGAAATACAACATTGACCAATGTAATAAAGGATATATGCTTTATTCCAAGTCAGTCTGATTTCTTAGGTCAGCAAATAATGGTTGTGCTTTAGAAAGTTGAAAAAACAAGAATATATTCCACCTCTCTGTCTCTTATAAACGACTTTTCTCTTCCACATCTTTGTGCATATGTAGATGAATATATGCAATTGTAAGTTCTTTTCCCATGCTTACATGTTCTCATGTTGAAATAGCAGCAGATCTTAGAAAATCAGAATGCAATTAATTTGAGGGGTTTTTTTAATGCCCACTTTGGCATCTCTAGCAACCAAGGTATTATTAACTTCTGAGGAAAAAGTCTGCATGACTTCTTCCATCAAGGAGATATACTTTTACTCTCATTCAACACTGTATTTCCTGTGTTCATTGACAGTACTTTTCAACACACATTTTCAAAGAGAAGATTTTGCCTATGTAGTGCAAATGTATGCTTCTGACATTCAGTGCTGGTAAGCAGCTACTGACTGCTGTTGAAACCAAACTTTTCCATATGAAGCCAAATTGTATCTTTTTCACTTAATGTGCTTTTGCACAAATGGTGAACAAGCTTGTCTCTGTGAGACCTGGCACATGTCTCTCCACTGACTGATTGACAGGAAGGTTTCACATCATTCCTGCTGATGAACTGCCTCAGTAGTTGCTGGTGTTTTCCTTCCTGCCCGAAGAAGTCCAAAACAAACAGATTAGAAGTTGCTGGACTGCAGTGTTTGTGTTTATGAGAGGACATACCACTGTCTGATGAAAACCTACACAGCTGGACTTAAATGACCGCAGGTGGGCAGAGTGTGATGTTAGGCTAGAAGAAGTAAATCTGGGCGATGCAATGAACTTGGGACAGCATTTTCCTCCTACAATTTTTTTTTCCCTACCTTGATTCTAGCTCTAGATATAATACTGTATTTTGGAAAGAAGCAGCAGTTATTAATATTCTTAACTCTTTTTTTTTCAGGATAATTCTCCCTTCCTAGCATGTTCTTGAATGCATGGGGAAATACTTTCACCCTGTATTGAAATCAAACGGTTATTCGTGTAAAGATTGACAATATTGAAACCATTTTATGTGAATGTCTTAATTTGAAAATAACCTGGAGGCACTTAATAGACTTACTTTTCTTGTAAGCATTTGATTCACAGCTGCTAAAAGAGGTTTCATCGCATATGAAACTTGGGGCATCTGCTTTGTCATGTCAGAATGACAATTGGGTAGGATGCCAGGATGACATGGAATAACATGAAACCATCCATCCATCCAGCTGCATGAAAATTGCTTAAGTGTTTCTCTTGTGTGCATAATAGTATCCATCGGAAAGAGAAAAATCTGTGCAGACCATGAAACAGATGTTATCTAATTCCCCTTCTCCTATGAATGCCCATAGGTGCAAAAAGCCTGTGGCTCTTCAGATTCTACAAGCGCTTGTATGGCAGCATTTTCAAAAGGAAAAAAACCTCTGCAATGACCAGCTGGAGTTTCTGTTGTTCTTCGCTGAGAGCAAGTGGAAAATAGGAGCAGAGTTTATAGCTTTTCCTTACAAGTGTATGCGTTACTTTACAATACTCCCTTTGTAGGGACAGTAGTCTCTTCCATTTCTGTGCTCATAAAATAACAGTTTTTTTCATTCCATAAATCGATCTGGAAGCATTTTCAGGTGCTATATCAATATACTGGTAGGTTTTGTGCATCAGAGCTTTGTTAAATAAGGATGAAGAAAGAGGGCAAACAGTAAGCTGGAAACAGCTGGATTCCTTAAGAAGAATGGCTTCAAGGTTTTGAAGACAAGAAAGGTTTTTTGAGGGAAAAGCTGTGGATGTTATCTACTTGGATTTTTGCAAAGCTTTTGACACTGTTTCCCACGGCGTTCTCCTGGAGAAACTGGCTGCTCATGGCCTGGACAGGTGTACTCTTCGCTGGGTAAAAAACTGGCTGGATGGCCGTGCCCAGAGAGTGGTGGTAAACGGAGTTAAATCCAGTTGGTGTCCAGTCACAAGTGGTGTCCCCCAGGGTTCGGTGCTGGGGCCGGTTCTCTTTAATATCTTTATCAATGATCTGGATGAAGGGATCGAATGCACCCTCAGTAAGTTCGCAGATGACACTAAACTGGGCGGGCGTGTTGATCTGCTTGAGGGTAGGTTGGCTCTACAGAGGGATCTGGACAGGCTGGACCGATGGGCTGAGACCCATGGTATGAGGTTCAACAAGGCCAAATGCCGGGTCCTGCACTTGGGTCACAACAACCCCATGCCGCGCTACAGGATTGGGGCAGAGTGGCTTGAAAGCAGCCCGACAGAAAAGGACCTGGGGGTGTTGGTTGACAGCCGGCTGAATATGAGCCAGCAGTGTGCCCAGGTGGCCAAGAAGGCCAACAGCATCCTAGCCTGTATTAGGAACAGTGTGGTGAGCCGGACTAGGGAAGTGATCATCCCCCTGTACTCGGCACTGGTGAGGCCCCACCTCGAGTACTGCGTTCAGTTTTGGGCCCCTCGCTACAAGAGGGACATTGAGGTGTTGGAGCGTGTCCAGAGAAGGGCTACAAAGCTGGTGAGGGGTCTGGAGGACAAACCTTATGAAGAACGACTGAGGGAGCTGGGGTTGTTTAGCCTGGAGAAGAGGAGGCTGAGGGGAGACCTTATCACCCTCTACAACTACCTGAAAGGAGATTGTAGAGAGATGGGGGCTGACCTCTTCTCCCTGGTGACAAGTGATAGGACGAGGGGAAACGGGTTCAAGTTACGTCAGGGGAGGTTTAGATTAGATATTAGGAGACATTTTTTCACTGAAAGGGTTATTAAACATTGGAATAGGCTGCCCAGGGAGGTGGTGGATTCACCATCCCTGGAGGTGTTTAAAAAAAGGGTAGATGGGGCACTTAGGGACATGGTTTAGAAGTGGCTCTTGTCAGGGTAGGCTAAAGGTTGGACTCAATGATCTTAAAGGTCCCTTCCAACCTCAACAATTCTATGATTCTATGATTCTATGATTCTATTCTAAGACTGATTTGAATACCTGTGAAAACTTGAATTTGCTTCATGTAATTTGTGTAGATACCAAATGCTGTACAGAAGCAGGCTTTTGCAATGTAACCAAGTTTTTGCAATATGGAAGAGACCATTCATGACATATGTGTATAAACCCAGTCATTCACTAATGAAAGGTGCATGTGCAAGTTGAAAGAACAGGATGGATAATGTGTCAGTTAATGCCTGATGACAAATTAAGGTCATGTTTACATTGCATGAGCATTAAGCACCTTATGACAATTGTGTTGGGACACAGATTTGTCTTGGTCACTGCAGGTAAACTGCTTTAATTGAGAAATTCTGTGTCAGGCCTACTGTCTGTCTGGTTGCCACTTTATACTCAGGATATAGCTAGTTTTCAGAGAGCCTTTGTTGTTTGCCTAATGAAGACTTTTGGTATATTTTACACTTAAAAGTGCTAGACACAAAGTTAAGTAGTTCTTTTTCATTTGCTTTGTCATTTTGCCAAAACAAGGGAATGGATACACAATAGCATGTATAACATATGCATATGACCAGAAAATGGACTTGCAATTGTGCTCTTACGGCCTGCTTTTCAAAATACTCAGATCAGTTATTTGACAACTTACAGACAAGTCAGGTGTCCCTTTGAAGCAAAACCAAAATCTCAAATCTTTCAAGTCATCAACAGCATGGAGATACCCTGCAGATTATGATATTCACATGCTTAGAAGTATTAGACATGTGAAGAGATTCATTCCCCAACCGCCTTATGAATCACAGAAAAGGTGTCATCTAAATTTTGTAGATGGAAATTGAGACAGATGTGGTCTGAAGGACTTGCTTGGGCCCACATTGGAATCCATGGCAGGACAAGATGCTGAGCACTGTTCTGTCACAGCCTTCCTGTCTCAGGGATTGCTCTTCCACTTCTTTTCTTGATGATGCTTTTTGTTAGCGTTGCATGCCTAAATTAACTAAGAAAAAGCTTGGAGACATCAGGAGCTCTCTGGTTTGCTTCCTCAGAAAACCTTTGACAGGCAAGGTGAGCTGCTGTTCTTTTCCTACAGCTCCAGTGGTTTCTCTGCTCTTTGGCAGCAGCTGACAGAGCCAATGCACAGTGCTAGCCTTAACTTAGGTTTAAATTAGGAAAAGAGAAAGGTTTTTTGTTATATCTCCCATCCAGAATTATAGTATGGTCCAATTGTGCTGATGTTTCCCATAAATGTATTGTGGACCTTAGTCACAGCCACTTTTCTTTTTATCTTTGTAGAGGGTACATGCAGACATAGCACAGACTGATACATTTGTGCTAAGCATCAACATTTTGTAGGCCAAATTGGTTTCTCCTTGGCGAACCTACTATTTCTGATATGTTTGAAACCCATCTTTTTAAGTAGCACTTCCTTTGGTTGCTCAGTTCATTCCAAACCACCATCTATTTCCTACAACCTAACTCTTCCAAAGCTACTTGATCAGACAGGTTCCTTTGTTACACATGCATAGTTCTCATTATGTTATCTGGATTTATATTACAAGTCCCAAAGTGAATGTCGCTGGATATTTTTCCTGTAACAAGGTAAATTGTAATTGTATGTGACTTATTCCAATGGTGAGGTGGAGTAAGACTTCACAGGTCTTACAAGTAAGAATTAAGATATACTCTCAGAGTTCAACAAGAGAGCTAGCATAACCCCTTCCTCAGCTTTGTCTGCCATTAATCAAAAATGGCAAGCCTTAAAAAAAAAAGCCAAACCAACCTGGAAGAGGCTAGGTTCAGCCATTCCATGATTCCTTCACCTTCAGTGGCATATTCTACCGTTACCCATGGACCAGAGATATTCTTCTTGGCAAAAATCCTTCTAAATTAGGATGCATACTTGCTAAACATTGACTCTGAATAGTGTGTGCACATCAAAAGCTTTCTGAAAACTGAAATTCCATATTCTTTTTCTTCTTTCTGTTATGTGATGGACCTATTTCTTTAAATTTAATCTGAATATTAGATGTTTTGTGCTTTAGTCATCAGCAGATATAAATAAAGTTTAAGCAAGGTATAACTCATTCGATGGTTCATTTCTACAAGATGGATCAGCATAGAATTAGAACAGCCAACAAATCCTATAGCAGTCTGTAGCAACAAAGAGATCTGGAGAGGCGTAGTCAAGTAGAAGGCATTTCTATCAGAACTTAATAAAATGCAAGGAAGAAAATACAATTTTGCTATCAAACAGCAGATGTTTATCAGCTACTCCACACATACGCAGTTTGTGTTCACTTCTGTGCATAAAGACGCACACCTGAGGGGTGTAAGTGGAGATACACGTCTGAAAGAGGTATGTAAATTCATCATGATAGGTCTGCAGCACAATCAAAAACCACAGAATGGTGCAAGAACAGCCACAATTAAACTATTAAAATTAAAATCTACAAAATGGAGTAAAAGTAGTTTAACCTTTGAATGTCTAAAAATGAAGACACATAATATGCATTACTGATAATTTATGCAAAATACATTCTCCTATTATTACTGAAGCTAGTGGAGAGAATGCTTGGGAAGGGAAAAACAATATGGAAATAAAAAATGTTTAATTTAATGACTACTGACTTTTTATTATATCATAAACCTAATATTTGATGTTTAAGGTTGTTTATATTCTAGTGGGTAAAAAAAGAAGTGGAGAACATTAAATAACACTATAAGGAAGAATATATGTAATTTAAATTAGGAACAGGTATTTTCTTCAGGAAAACCCTTTAAAGCAGAGTTTCCAAAACTTTGTAAGGTAGCAAGCCACTCCTAGCTCTCAAATGTCTTTTGTATTACTATGCTCTCCTGATCAAACTTTTAACTGGTGACACAATAAAGGTATCCTCAATGAAATAAAATTTAAAATAGTCTGAAGTGCAGCCGTGGATCACTTAGCATGGTTTTGCAATCATAATTTTAAGGTAAAAATCTGTTTTTCATTTTCTACTGCATTCCTCAAGTTCTTTCTAATGGAACGACCCACTGTTATTTGTAGATGCCTTCATCTTCACTTTGCAGAAAATTACATTGTCTATGTATGAGCAGTTCTGAAAATTTTGGACTACAGAGTTAAATAGTACTATGGGAAGACGTCTGTCCAATTACATTAGGACCAAGACTTTACTAAAACCAGATGCAAAATCCAGCAACTGTGCAAAACACTAAATATCCAAACAGTATTCAAAATTGAGTTAAACCTGCTGTTATTTTCTCAATTATTCTACAGAAACAAAAAACTGAAAATCATGTTGAAAGGAAAACTACATGTAATGACCTCAGGCTCTCACTGAGCAAAACTGATTCTTGAAGAAAAAAGTGGGTGCATTAGAATTTTCTCCACTGCAAAATACTACATTAAACCAGTGAAGAAGTCACACTTGCAACCAAAAGTTGAGGGAGTGTATAACTGACATTTCAACATCCCAAACAAAATTTCCCTCTAAACATTCGAAACTACCTATCAGAAGTGAAAAGGCAGATGAAAAGAAAATCCATGATCAGTAACATTGGACAGTTGGTATTACAATAGCACTCTAGAGTTCCTTGAAAAGACCCATAGATCCTAGAACATCAAAGGAAATAATCTTTGTAGAGTCCTTTGCGCTGTTCCTTGGCTATATAGGTCCTTGAGGATCCTGCTTCACTTTGTGACTTAGCTGAAAATGGACATCCGTACTCCTTTCTCTGTGCTGGGGTCATATTTAGAGGAATTATCAGTGTGAAGAGTTAAAAAGAAAAGAATTGTTTTCTGCTCTTTGTCAATGGCTACAATACAAATGAAAGGGTAAATACTGTAAATTAAGAGCTATGACAGTTGCTGAAGTCTAGGAGATCAAATTAAAGAAGTAATATCAAATGTAACTCAGTAAGAAAAACCAAAATGCATCCTGTGAATGTAAAGAGATATGATCGATCAATCATTTATGGTGCCGCTTGGTCTTCCTGAGGTTGTGGTTCTAGCAAGGTCAACAATCAGATCCAAGGGCCCTGATTATGAATCCTAGGTATCCCTTTTCATTGCAGTACATCCAATGTGGATTGTAAAACATCTTGTTCTAACCATTTGTTTGATTTGGAAACGGGTCGGTCTATATGGAAGGTGGTCCCCACCACTTTGTTCTTTTATGGCATTCTTCACTGGGCATTGAGATGAGTAAAATACATCTAGATTTTACTCACTCACCATCTTGGTGTTGGAAATCCTGTTTACATTATTTAAATTTGTATGCCTATTTTTATACACCTCAAAGTTTCTGCTTTGGATGCAAGGACAATATACACTTCATTACTCAAACAAAACTGCCACATATTGTTTTCAGCTGGATTTTTTCTGAAAGGAAGATGAATATAACTCAAATCAATACAGCTTGAAGAACTGTAAAGAGCACTCTGCTATATGTCAGCTTTGAATAACTTCTTTCCAGTCGCTTTAAATTTGTATAACTATATGATAGCATAGGCCTGTGGAAACCGGAATGGAATATTTACTTTTAAGCAGTTTTAAAAGTAACTTCCTATTTCTCTTTCATGTATTTAACTTTATTTTTCTTTTTGGTATGCAAAACCATTAATAAAATTAAACTTTTTAGAAGCTGTATGTTGAATATGGAATTGAAAGCAAACTTAAGAATAAACTTGAATGCACTAAATCAGTGCACTAAATGTGTAAGCTGCATGCACTCTCTAGTAAAACATGTTTTCTAGAACATGGCTAAGTAAAAATGTCCAAACATTAGATGAAAGATAAAGCTTAGAAAATCAAAAATTCTCAGTTATCTTTCAGCTTTAGTCCAAGCTTCTCATTAGGAATAAGCTTAATTTGAGAAACTGTAGACTGCCATTGTCATAAAACAGTCACCCTTGAATAAAAAAGAAAAGGTCTTCAAAACAGCAAATTAAATTTCCAGAAAAAAAGAAGAAGATTTTCAAGTAATGGATGTTTTTTCCTGCAAAAAATAGCACTTGCTGGTATTTTATTTAAGAATCACTTTCTGCTCACAAGAAGGAACCCGGGGTAAAATGATTAAAATTGTCATATAAAATTCCATGAGAAAACGTCCATAACTTATGCCCAACTCTGTTAATCTGCCGTCTATCAAAAGCAGGCAGGCAAGCAAGTTGAGGAATTAATCACGTATTTCTGGTTGCCTGGGCAAGTGAAAGTGATCTCGGAGCCGTTGTCCCGAGGACCATGGACAGTTCCACGGCTGGCGCGGCGCGCGCCGTCCCGGAGGGTGCAGCGTGCCGAGCGGGGAGCGGGAGACGGATCGTGCGGGGACACAGCTCGCGTCTTGGTCCTTCTAGTTACGCGCAAAAGAAACATTCATGTGTCCTTTATCTCATTACTGTGTAGTGTAAATTTTCTATTCAACAGTTAACCAAAAATTATTTCTGGCTTGTAACTTCGTCAGATTGAAATGTATTTTTCAGTTACTCATTCTCTCTCTCTCTACTTTAAAAAACACAAACCAACAAACCACCACACCTTTCTGATACCTTGGTGTATATAGCGTTGCTTTTCTTTTCAATTGTTTGACAGCTCCCTATTCCTATGTCCTTTTTTTGATAGTTATTGGCTGCCAGGTTCTCTTTCCTGTCCTGATAATCCTCCTGACTACTATGTTCCCCACCTATTCATCAGCAGGCTAAAAACACTTAACATACAATGCTCATAGAAATTCATACACTCAATTCAACTTCTTTGTTGGCTATAAATATGAATTAACCCCAGCTGATTCTCCCAACACGTATATTTGCTTCACGCAATCTCTCACTGCATTCCCTCCACCACTTGCAATGTCCTGTAAATGATTATTTTAATTTTGTAACTTGAAATATGACTATTACTGTTACCACCCATTCTCTGCCCCAAAAAGGAAGATAATAGGCATCAAGTTGACTTACTTATTGGGAGGAAGTGGTGAAAAAAGCCTCAATGCATTTCAAAGCACAGTGTTGCTAGAAATGAGGAAAAAATGTGTTGGATGTGGAACACCATTTCTAGACAGTTTCAACTGTCCTAAAAAAAAGATATTAAAAAAAAAAAAAAAGAACTTAAACCCAAACCAGTTAATGGGTCTCATATCAAGGACTACTGCATGGTCTGATTGTGTAGAATAACAGGTAGGGGGACAAGTGAGAGACAAATACGGAGCTAAACCATATTAAAAGAAGGACAAAGGAATATTTAGCTTCACAGAATTAACACAGCTTGCTGAAACTCTGTAGATTTTATCACCTTTTTTCAGCCAGCCATTTCTTCAGAAAGGGCTGGACAGGAAATACCTTGGAGGTACATGGGGTATATGCCTATAACCTATGCAGTTTGGACATGTATTCATAAAAGAATGGAGTTCTCCTCCAACAGCTCATGTTAGAACCTAATTCTTATGGCAGTTCAAGTTCTGAATTCTTCCACACCAAGGAAGACGGGGTGGGGGTTAAGTAAATATGACTACAGCCATCAGTATTATCAAATTCAGCCAAGTATTTAAGCACACACTTAAAAAGCATCATATGTTCCCTGTGGAGTCAGGACCTACACAGGATTAAACATTTTTATATTTACATGTTTATGCAGTTTTAAATACAATGTTAATCTGAAAAAGTGCAGGTAGCAGAGGATCTAACTCTGCCTTATACCTGTATTCCACAGATGTTGATGGGTGTGTTTCCCTGCTAGTAGTGGCAAACCGGAGCATGACAGGCTACAGTAAGGGACATGTTTTAGATCATGTTGAGAAGGTCTTTGAAGGTAAAACCAGTGAAAACAATCAACCTCCTTTTCTTGTAACAGATACACATGCTTTTATTTTGGAAGTAAACTGTAAAGTGAATAAGATATTTTAAATAGGACGTATTTCATGACAGACGTTTGTTTTTCCATATGGGAAAGGTTTACTTTGCAATTGAAATTTTCATTTTTTCCCAGGAATTAAATTCAATTTTATTTACTGTGTGGCTACATCAGTTCAACATTTTTTGGCTATAAATACATTATTTCATACAGACATTTATTGAAAATGCTACAGATATTTTTTAGAGGTAAGTTAAAAATGAATGTTCACAGAGCAAGTAAATATCAAATAATAAAATCAAGTCTTCGTATGTCATGATTAATTATTCCTGACAAAAAATGAGATTTTTCACCTTCTTCAACTGTCTACTGAGTTTCGCATCACAATCATGTGTATCATAAACTATAATTGCTTTATGACAAGTGCTTTAAACCAACTTTCAAGTAAGAAGTGTCATAAATGCAAACATATTACCAAAGCTATCCTGTGGCTGGAAATAGGGTCAGTCCTTTCCTAACTGAAGCACAGGTGTACTCTTCGCTGGGTAAAAAACTGGCTGGATGGCTGTGCCCAGAGAGTGGTGGTAAATGGAGTGAAATCCAGTTGGTGTCCGGTCACAAGTGGTGTCCCCCAGGGCTCGGTGCTGGGGCCGGTTCTCTTTAATATCTTTATCAATGATCTGGATGAAGGGATCGAATGCACCCTCAGTAAGTTCGCAGATGACACTAAACTGGGCGGGCGTGTTGATCTGCTTGAGGGTAGGTTGGCTTTGCAGAGGGATCTGGACAGGCTGGACCGATGGGCTGAGACCAATGGTATGAGGTTCAACAAGGCCAAATGCCGGGTCCTGCACTTGGGTCACAACAACCCCATGCCGCGCTACAGGATTGGGGCAGAGTGGCTCGAAAGCAGCCCGACAGAAAAGGACCTGGGGGTGTTGGTTGACAGCCGGCTGAATATGAGCCAGCAGTGTGCCCAGGTGGCCAAGAAGGCCAACAGCATCCTAGCCTGTATCAGGAACAGTGTGGTGAGCCGGACTAGGGAAGTGATCATCCCCCTGTACTCGGCACTGGTGAGGCCCCACCTCGAGTACTGCGTTCAGTTTTGGGCCCCTCGCTACAAGAGGGACATTGAGGTGTTGGAGCGTGTCCAGAGAAGGGCTACAAAGCTGGTGAGGGGTCTGGAGGACAAACCTTATGAGGAATGACTGAGGGAGCTGGGGTTGTTTAGCCTGGAGAAGAGGAGGCTGAGGGGAGACCTTATCACCCTCTACAACTACCTGAAAGGAGGTTGTAGAGAGATGGGGGCTGACCTCTTCTCCCTGGTGACAAGTGATAGGACGAGAGGGAACGGGTTCAAGTTACGTCAGGGGAGGTTTAGATTGGATATTAGGAAACATTTTTTCGCTGAAAGGGTTATTAAACATTGGAATAGGCTGCCCAGGGAGGTGGTGGATTCACCATCCCTGGAGGTGTTTAAAAAAAGGGTAGATGGGGCACTTAGGGACATGGTTTAGAAGTGGCTCTTGTCAGGGTAGGCTAAAGGTTGGACTCGATGATCTTAAAGGTCCCTTCCAACCTCAACAATTCTATGATTCTATGATTCTAAGAACTTCATCAGTTTAGAGAGGTAGAGGAGAGGTTAGGAAAGTTTGGTTTTCTCCGTATCACATGTAACTGGTGGTGACAAACTGAAGTCAGGTCAGAAAAAGTTCTTACAGAAAAAAGGTACGTTGCTCCAGGTTAACGTCATTTTAAGCTTTCACTAATACTTTGCCACCCAACATGCCAGATGGGTTCTCCAAAGCATGCTCTGAAGCACCAGGGAGAGACAAACACAAAGGGAGGGAAAAACACAGGGATGTTGACATCATTCTCTAAAGAGAGAGAAATAATTAGGACTGAAGGCAAAATTTTCCATCTTAGGGACCCATCATTTTTCATTCATTCTGGGAAACAGGTAGGATGCTGAAAATGGCTGTGATTTGTTTCTTCTGGAGTGCATCTGTATGTACAGTTTGGGATATAAGCACTCGTCTGTTCACATTCATGACTAACCATACAGCTGGTGAAGGCAGTAGTGCATGCTGGGCCATTCAAAGAGAAATGGAGAACAGAGTCAGATCCAGGAAAAGTCACTTCACGGACTCCTGTCCTAAACTTCTACAGCCGGTAGCATGGATATTCACAAATAGAATTACCAGAAGGGTTCACCTAAAGAAATGTATGTTTCTACTTACAGACCCCTGTCTGCTGGATAGTCACTTAAAAACCAATGTCTGGTTATCTTCACACATTGTATTAGGTGTCAATAGCAGTGTTCGGAAGTCTCAATGGGATATACTTAATTAACAGTATGTGTACACTATGGGGAGAGAAGCAGTTCATGCACCTCTTCTGTCATTTGTAGTGTGTTTTACAAAAATAATCATGACTTTCCTAAATCTCACTAACAAGAAGAAACATAACTAAGTTTGCAGTGATGAATATGTCAACAACAGCAATTAGATTTTCTTTTAAAGAAAAATTGTTATACAGTTGTGTCAGCTGTCAGAACTCACCGGGGTTTGGTGTTCTGGTATTATTTGTGATGTTTTTTTAAAATGAAAATGCTGAGGTGATATGTGGTTTCACAGCATGGCTGTGGGGAATCACTGACTTGTGCTGCAATGTCAAGTATAGCTATTCTTGTATCCAGGCTCTTGGTAACAGTGGATGGACTTCCTCTTCTACTTTTTTTTTCATGGAAAAAACCTACTTTCCCCATTCTTTCTCCCCGTTTCTTTTGCGTTACCAAAAATCCCCCCAACCTTTCAAAATTACATATGTTAATTACATTTTAAGCAAAGATGAAATGCAAAATATAAGTTCTAAAGTAAGGGCTCACTACTAAAAAGGCAACCCCCTCCCCCTCAAACTCTCAGATATATTAAAATCAAACATTGATAGCAGAAGCTCTTTTCAGTCCTTTTTTTAGAAGTCTTTATGTGTGTCAGTGATATTGAGGTATTCTTTGCATTTTTATCAATTGTGTTTTCATAGGCCTGACCTATTACAAACACTAAAATCAAAGAGATCCTTTTTTGTGGTCCTTTTGATTTAAGTGGGTATCATATCAGGTTTTCTTCATGGAAAATGCGGAAGTTTAGCCTTTAGGCTTTTTTACCCCTTTTTTGATAGTCACTAGAAATAATCCCGGTTTGTTCTATGCTTATAATTGTTCATACTTTTCTAGAACTAAATTTGAACTTTCTGGAAAGCACTCTTTTAAATTAAGTGCCTATAGTAAAGTGAGCCAAAAAAGGAGGTAGGAAAAATAATCTGTACGTAAAAAGAAAGATAAAATGATTCAAATGTTCCTTTAATTACATGCCTGCTTTGCTGAGACCTGCATTAAAATCATTGAAGTTGGTAAGGCTGTACCGGAACCCTGAGCAAGTACAGTGAAAAGTAAAGTTTAATAGCCTCTTCAGGGAACACTGTTACCGTGCACTGGGTAGTTACAGGATTTGTTGGCGCTGATTGCGTGTGCAGTGCGACTGGGAATGAAAATGTTCCCTTTCATGGCTGTGGCATTTCATGGTTCCTGTTTGGATTATCCGTCTCTGTTTTGTCTGTGAAATTGTTGAGACTAATAAATAAAGACCACTGTATTTTTTTGGCTTCACAACCAGCATGTTGGATTGTTTGTAGATACCTTGTATGCAGTTATATATAGAAACTATCAAGAACTAAGCACTCACTTCATAGGTAAAGTAAGCAGATTCTGTCCAAACATTCACTGTCTGCCAGGTCAGGAGAATTCTCCCTTTCAACAAATTTGATCAAGTCCAACAAGCTGTGAACAACCTTCGGATAGATTCTGTAGTTGATAAAAAAAATATGTATGTGTGACACTAAGTGAGATGAAGGCATTTCTAGTGGCCTACATTGTAGCAAGCGACTGATATGATGACTTTAAAGAAGGATGCTGTTTCTCTCTCAAGCATTCGTTGTTGTCCTTTCTTTAAAATGCAGAAGAAAACAGTAACAGAAGAGAAGTGGGGAAATAATCAACAACATCAGCTAGGATATCTGGACTCCAAAATTCCTGCCTTTATGTTGAGGAGGTGGTAAATGTAAATCTTATTGTTGGTATTTAATTGTTATTTTAGTACAGTAGAGTGCTGTATACTGTCTGCATCCCCTGGAGTGGATTCAGTAAGAATTGGAATGTTTGGTATCATTCAAAAAGACAGTAACAGATTCCAATTTTTGTAGTCTAAAACAGACCCAGACACAAGATAGTAGAGTCATCTTCTTAATGCACTTTCTGGAGTTCAGTTCCCATGTCTGTGTTACCCAAATATTGCACTAAGCCTTCTGGAAACTTTATATCCAGAAAGTCCTTTTAGCACGTTTTTGGTAAAGCTAAATAGGTTTGATTCTTCTTCATGGAAGTGAAAAACAGCAGGCTAAAGGTGATTTTTTTGTTTGGATTTGAGGTCAAAACAGGAGCCTCGCTGCAACTGTTCCACGATGCCTTCTTTCCGGCTCCAAGCAGACACAATGCTGACTGCCTCAGCAACCCAGAGCTGCAGTGCCAGACTGTGCTGGGTTAACAGCTCCTCACTGGAAGGTTACTGCCTAGAAGAACAGGACACGGGCAGATTGCCTTTGCACACTAATGATACCTAGGTCCTGAGATAGCTCATGGGGGACTGCTGTGGACAGTCAGGCACAAGTCAGAACAGCCCTAAGGTTGAGCCTTTACTTCACCTATTAAACTGTCTTCATCTTAACTCATGAGTTTTCTTGGTTTTGCCTTTCTGATTGTCTCCCCTGCCCCACTGGGGGCAGGGAGCAAGGAAGCAGCTCAGTGAAGGCTTGGCTGATGCCCGGGATGAACCCGTCACAAGACATCAGATCAGCTGAATTCCTGAAGACAGCCTGAAGTTTTGAATGAAAAATGAAAAAACATGAAGCCAAGCTATCTGAATTTGGCACGATCTCTTCTCCAGGTGACACAATCTTGCACAGAATATGGTGGCTGGAGACAAGCTTGGCTTATTCTCAGTTATAAAATTCACCAAACTCCTTGATTTTTGATATTTGTATTTGAAGACTTCAAGTGAGAGCTGGGGGACATTCCAGTTGTTTATAAGCAATCCATAAGATCTGACCAGAAATGAAATCAGTCATGACTTCTGCCTTAAATATCTGCAGTGCCTATTTTATGTGGCCTAAATCATGTAACCAAAACAGAAGCATTTTTAAACAATGGGTTTTGCCAGGTTCATTGGCTTTCACATACCTCTCCTTTAGAACATTTATTTACTGAATGGGCAGTACTGAATATTTTTACTTAATTGTGCTCTATTAGCTCAGGCTTGATTTTGGGGAACTGCAGGGAAGTACTGCCACATGAGGAGTTTGCCTCCGAGGACAACTCAGGTAACAACATGAGCCATGGAGCCACATGAAAGGTGAAGAGGGCTTTCTGTGGGCTGGTGAGCATTAGAAGGGTTAGCCAGAAGCCCTGAACAGTGCTGACTCTTAACACTGCCGCTGTGTAAAGTTTTCATGCTACCAATTAGGCATCTCCTTCTGCTGCTCAAACCGACCTGTAGAGGAAAGAAGGGCATGTCTGTAAATTAATTTCTATCCTTCCTCTTTTGGTTGATCAGTGAGCTAAGAATTGAGAACACAAAGGCAAAGACTTCTCATAGAGCAGAAAACAGAGCTCTTTAAACTCATTTGAAAATCCAATCATAAATCTGTGCATATACAGTCACTTTAAAATAACAGTGTATACAATTTGTAACTTTGGAAACAAAGGAGATTTAGGCAAAGCCATTGCAATTAAAAACACAAATTCTCTTTTTTTTCAGTGAAACATCAAATACAGATGTAAATTTATGTGCATGTTTTGACACAAGGCAATTGCATTCCAAATGTTCTTGCTCCAGTCCTATCTCAGCTGAGCTCTGTGATGCATATGGCCCTCCACCAGAAAGTCTCACAACCCTGTGCAATGTTTTATCTTTACAAAGAGATTATATTGTAATCGCAAAATATGCTTATAGACCATCTTGGCAAAACAAACATACCCCCTGGTGGTATGTAACATTGCCCAGCGTTAGGGGACTGTGATAAAGGAATATACATACTGCATATTTTCTTGCTGACCACATCATAACGTTTACCAAGTACATCTGGCTTCTGTCAAATCTTGGAAAACAGCAGCCTAGAAGGTTGCCTGTGATTGCAACAGGGACCATGAAAACCAACTTTGGGGGAAGTTAAGAGAATAACAGCAGGTCATTTTCCATATTTTCAGCATGAGGCCACTACCTTGTAATCACCCCAGTGATTCAGTTAGTTTTGCTCATGCTTTCAAGTATACAAGGGCAAGCAAGGACCCTCAGTGTGCTCAGGCCTGCCACCATCGGCATGACTTGGGCAACAGTGGCACTTGCCCACCTGCATACCTTCTCATCCAGGAGTTCTCTGTGTCTGCAAGGTTAGCAGAGGAAAATGGCTAGGATAAACAGAAATGGCTAGCAACACCTGACATCGCATCAGTCTCAGAGATTTCTGTTCAAATTGGAAACCAACTGGCTCCTTGTTGGGAAAGTTTAAAGAAAGCAGGCAAGTAGTTATAAGCTGAAGAGGAAAATCAGTGTGTAGTGTTTCAGTGAGCGGCTCTCTGGAGCTCTGCCCTTCACTGACACCTATAATTATCATGGCGTATTTTGCTGCTGGAATGTCAGGTGTCATTGGCAGAACCTGGACCCATGAATAGACGGAAGACCTCTCCATGCATTTTGATTCCTTCCACCTGATCTACCCTGCTGTGTTGTTATTTCATGGATTCTTTTCTTCTTCAGTACTTGGAAAAACACATGGAGCAAGTTAAACCCTGTATAGCTCTGTAAAAGTGTATCATTTAATGCTTGATTTGAAGTGGTATGAGAGGTATTTGAGGAGTATTAACATTTTCAGAGAATGCTTGTTTAATGTACCTTATTATGGTTAAAACAAAAGCATATAGGAGGTACAGACAGTTTCAGAACATTGGGTGATACAAGAGGAACTTCATTTAGCTGTTTTCTCATGAGGAGAAACTGTGCCGGGCAACAGAATGGAGCGTGTGATGAAAGTAACTCAAAATCTTGGAGGAAATGAATATAATATAATGTAAGCCAGAGTGATTTCTGTCGTCTGCCTAGAAGTCAAAGTCATCTGAGTTCTTGATTATCAATTCGTGGTCAGCAAGAGGATGCCATTTAGCTATTCTTTTATTTTCTGTTTTCATTTTATTGTCCTAGGGGAGGCACGCTTTGTGGTATTGCTATTCTATGCACAACAGACATAACCAGTGAGCTAGCCAGCAATGGAAGTATATAGCTGCTCCAGCAGAGTACAGAGTGGGTGGGCCAGTTAACCCAAATGTTGTACCATGCTAAGATGTACATCATCACATGTTTAATGACCTGGCATCTGCAAGAGGCTGTGACAGCATCCCAGTCCAAGTAGAATTAGTCTGAATACCTCTGATGCTGGAGTGCCAATATGGGGAGCTTACACATTTGTAGAATTTGCAGTAGTGCAAAGTGTCGCCTATGATCTGGCCAGTATACCTTAGAACAGAAGCAATGGCAAAAAAAAAATAATCCTCCAAACCACATATAATTTGCTGGTATCAAGCTTTTACGCGAACCTAAAGTTTGACTAGGATTTGCCAAAAGACCAAGAATGCCCTCAGATTC
Organism: Larus michahellis; assembly: GCF_964199755.1. Classification (NCBI taxonomy): domain Eukaryota; kingdom Metazoa; phylum Chordata; class Aves; order Charadriiformes; family Laridae; genus Larus; species Larus michahellis. Next base: position 66,225,748 of record NC_133897.1, on the reverse strand, counting down.
CTGTTCCTCTGTCCTTCATGTCCTCGTATTTTGCTCCAGCAAACTCTACTACTGTTGTCTTCCTACTGTGGTGTATTCTTAGTGGTGAATTATCCAATACATCTCTGTCATCTCAGTTCTGTGCCTTCTGGCACTGTGGTACATGGGCTTTCTCTCTAGTGTACTGTAGTGGAATTTACACCAGGAGCTTAAACTTTAGCAGGCTGCTCTGCAAGCCTTTCTGTAGTTCTGAGAAAGAGCAGAAATATATTGGGACACTTTAAAAGGTTATATCAAACCATGCAAACCAAAGAATTCCAGGCAACTCTGAGGGCAGTGCTTTCACCAATGAAGCAGGTCCTTGTGACTCCTTTGCATAGTCCAGGAGAAACCAGCCTGAAACCCAGAGCCAGCTGGCATGATCTGCTTGCCCTTTGAAAAATCCCTGCTCAGATCTATTGGAGCTGGTAGATCAGACTGGCAAATGGCAAGACCAGATAACAATAACAAGAAAACCAAAACATCCCACTGTGATGCTGGAACATTTCAGAGTTCTTTAAGATCTAACGCTTCAGCTTCATTTTCTCTTCCCTCCCCCAGGTCTGTCAGATGCAGGCAGTCCTCTTCTACCCGGCATCTCCCTGTCTGAGCAAGAAGCAGGTTACAGGAGGAGGTCACCATTATTTTGGACTGTGAGGATGCCTCTGTGTCCTCGCAGGTATGTTCTTACCTTGTTTCCTTGGACTGCCAGCACAGGTGACAGTACGTACCGCGTGTGAGTCAGGTTCTCAGACAGCCATGGTGAAACAATACTAGAACAGCTGCTCCTCAGTGAGTTTCCAGCCCACATCTGCCCTCAGTGTCCATATAAAAGGCTCCAGCTGTCCAAGTCACCACCCTCTTCTACTTTACCTATTTTCCCAAGTGACAGATACAGTTTTCTGCTCTGGATTGAGATACATCCAAATCTAAGCCATTGTTTCATGTTTTTCAAAGCCTTAATGGGGAAGACCAATGAAATAATTCATTTGTATAATAAATGTAACACTTTTAAATGAAAAACTTACAGGGCACACACAATAACCTGTTTCTAAAATGAAATAACTCTGTTCTTTTAAACTCCCTTTCCTAGCCAAGGCATAACAGGGGTTAGTGCACAGTATAGACTAATTGCCTACATAATTTCATTTTATGAAACAAAGCGCTTTAAAAAAATTATAGGGTTATATAAAAGCATGTGAAACCACTAAGTCAGCTTTGTTTTTTAGCCTTATGCAACAGGGGCAGTGGTGTAGATGTGAACTGTAAACATTTTCTTTGGGGAAAAATACGTCGTAACTTTCTGTTTGGGTACCTGCCTGCGTGCTGATGATATATTCTCTTGTCCAATTATGATTTTTGCTTTCAATTTTTTTTTTGCCCCTCTTTCTCCGCAAGAGAAATTGTTTTGTCCTCCTAGCCCCACTCAGCGAGCGGAGTCCCTCCCCTTCCCCGGCTTGGTGTCTCTCATCCTTGAACCTGTGTTGAGCCAATCATTTTTCTGGCAGCAAAGAGATGAAGAGAGCTCCTTCAGTCCTTCTCTCGGGTCACAAGCCAGAACAGCCGAGGGAGCGCTGCGTCTATTGCTTCACTGGGATCCTCTCTCAAATCCTTGGTGTCAGTAGCACTAGGCTACAAGGCCAGCCCATAAAAGAAGTTTTACTACTGGCTGAGCAGTAATGTCTTTTTTTTTTCTTCCTGTTTTGCTGTCCCTCAAAATAAACAACAGGAGGGGAAAAAGTAGACAGCAAGAGGCAAAAATACAGTGAGAGCTGCTGTTGCTGGGCTGTAACCCTACTTGGATTACTCTGCGTCAAAAATACATATCAGCCGCTAAGGTTGAGTGGTGGCAGGTTTAATGCGATGAGACCGTGATGACTTCGGACCCGCTATAAAATGCACAAAACAGGCGTCATGGTGGATATGTAACCTTTTCATTGTTAAAAGAGAGCATTTCCTCAGAAGGCGAGACACCTGGGTGCAAAACAGATCACGGAGGCCTAGATTTAGCTCCAAGATCTTGGCTCTTACAATACTCCTCTCCAGATAGTACAGAAATAGATTTATTACGTATATTTGCCCAACACGTTAGGGTGCTCTCCCTTAATTAAAAGCACAACTAACCCCTGATAGCATCATATTGCTAGGACAAAACAAAATGATATTATCCACTCCAGCTCTTATCCCGGCTGCTGGGTACATTAGGTGGATTAAGAGGGGGAAGGGCAATTTTGAAAAATTGTGGTACAATAGCAAGCCTGTGATCTCACCTGATTGAATCTTATCAGCTGTTAACATCACTGGTGCTCGCTCTTTCTTTTTTCTTTCATCCTCTCTCTTTTTTTACCATATACTAAACTAACAAAAAAAAAAATCTTACCGCAGCACTTATTGTCATTTTTTTACCCACCACAACATGCAGATTCAAAAGTTGTGACCCGAGAGGCAGCCAACACTGGAATCTAGAAGTTGCTCAGAGTTTTGCTTAGCATAAGATCAAGGAAAAAAACAAAACACAGAAAATCTGATTATCGTAACACGTTGCACGGTGAGAGGCAGATCTCACATAATATAAAATCAATCCACCTAAATCTCTTTGTAGCGCCAGCTATTTCTGAGATAGGCAACAGAGCTTTAGCGTGAGATACACTGAACTCGTTCTCTGTGTGTATATACGCATGGGACGAATAACCTGCCTGCCTCAGGTGTCATGCTCAGAATGGCTAATTCTCTAATGCACGTATATTTTACCTAAACCTATTTAAAAAAGTTTTTGGTTTTCATGTATATTATTAAAATTGTGGTTTCTAGCGCCAGAACCAATTTCTTGTTCTCTTGGTGAGGCTGCAGCTTGCTGTGCTGCAAATGTCACCAGCGAGCCGTTTGTTAGGGCTGCACTGCATGCCGGTTAATCTGTTTACTTATGCAATGGTGGAAATGTGACCTGGCTATTGTGGTGATTAACAGAGTCAAATATCCTCACATTAACCAGTGAGCTGGGCAATCAGGCTGGATTATTGTTACATTCAATTTAAATTACAGTGGCATGACAGGTCCTGAGGTATTTAGTAACGGATTTCACAGCACAGATATGCTTCATGTGTAATGAATAAACTCTGGAGAGCAACAAAAGGAAAAAAATAAAATAAAAAGGTATTTTATGATCATTGTGAAAAATTTATGGAGTGTAGCTGGCATGAAATTCTATAAAATGAACTGGCTCCAACCAGTCCAACAACAAAGCACGCACTTTTCTTCCTGCTGCTTATGAATTATTATTACCGAGTCCTCCTATGTTTACTCATTAGCATTGAACCCTTTGCAAAACTGTGATTCAAAATTGAATTCTTCTTAATTGAAAATACCCCCAGTATGCTGGGAGAAAAAATGAAGGGGGAAAATGGCAGCAGCGCCACAATAGGCCAGTTAGCTCTGTGATAGTCAGAGGGGGTGGCTGCTCTGAACTTGAATGTTATTCAGAATTCACAGCCGGACTATACGAAGGAAAAAGCAGGTTTCTTTCAAGTTGTTCTGCACACTGACATACATATAATTTAAATATTTAGCCACTGGTGTGCTGCTGCAGTGCGTTAGCCCACTGGCACCATAGTGCATTAATCCTGTTCTCTGTGCGACTTGCTGACTTTGACCTGTTTTATGCTCTGTGACTGAATAACACATAGCACTTTGCTTGAGGAAAAAAAAACCTAAACAAAACACACTATGATCTCAACACACATTGGTTTCAATTAACTTTTAACCATTTGATTGCACTAATTCTAGGCTGTTAGTTAGCTATTGCAGAGCTGGCTGTATTGATTTTGAACAGAATAAGCTGAAGCACAAAACAAAGCATGTGAAGACTGAATTTTCACAAAATAATCTCCCTTCTTTCCATTTGCTTCATTGCTTCCCTGCAAATATTTTTGCAGAGGCTGTTTTGAAAATTACTTTTATTAAAAACAAAAGTCCTGATCATTTCAAGCACTAAAAAAATTAAGATTTCACCCGGTATGATTTAGCGTCTATTGAAGCTTAAGAGATAGACGTTATACTACAGAAGTATTGAAAAATGGCTTATATTAAAAGGTACAGAAAACTGCAAATAACAAGTGTCAGTGCTGAAAAGATTCTGGTTGACGAGGTGTTCATGCCCTGCTTGGTGGACCCCAACTAGGGAAGAACTAATGGATCATAACATGGGAACCTTTGTGATCTTGCATGCACCAATCATTTAAAATGTTATATAGGAGAACTGAGCACACACTGAGGCTTCATTTAATTGCAATCTCATGTAAAGCCTTTAAAATCAGGGACTCATAGGAAGTTTAGATACATGAGGAGAAACTTCTTTACTTTGAGGGTGTCAGAGCACTGGAAGAGGCTGCCCAGGGAGGTGGTGGAGTCTCCGTCTCTGGGGACATTCCAAACCCACCTGGACGAGTTCCTGTGCAACCTGCTCTAGGTGACCCTGATCTGGCAGGGGGCTTGGACTAGATGATCTCCAGAGGTCCCTTCCAACCCCTATCATTCAGTGATTCTGTGATTCTATAAAAGGGAAGGAGAGAAGAGAGTGACATCTGTGCTGTGGCTTTCAAAGGAAGCTCACTCTGGCACAAGCGTGCACTGGTAAAAGAAAAATCGTGGGTTTTATGCTCCAACCTTTAACCTCAAGATGCAGAGTTCAGTTCCACCCTGGTGAGGATCACTAACAGTCCTCCAAATTCAGTCCTCTCTGAGCATCACTGTGAGCTCACCTTTGCACCTCCTGGGTGCTCTTCCATTGCAGGGAGTCACTGTCGAAGACCTTATCCAGGTGTGAGTTTTAAAAAACAGAACCATGGGGAGAACAGATGCACACGTAAGCTCGTCTACGCTGATATTAAGAAAAAGCTATTCCTTTCAATAAACTTATGAGAACTGGTACGTTTGGTATTTGCAATTCTTTATTCTGCAGTATATTCATAAAGTATTTGTGGTAAAATTTTTCAAGGAAAATACCCTATATTCTGGAACATGGACTTACTGGCCATGTGGCCCAGTGATTCCTGTAGTGCTCTGAGCTCCCACTAAACTGTGGAGGAACAGCAAATGCTACGACCATCTCCTGTGTTGCAATCTGCTTTGTACATCCCTTTTGAAAAACGCAACTTTCTTCACTGTCAGTAGAATACCAATGTCTAAATCAAGAGCAGGATTTTAGAGCTGCAACTCTGAAATCCTCGGTCCTGCCAGACGTGCACTTTTGCTACAGACATGTGCAGCTCCCCATCTGGCAAGATCAGCTGCTGAGCTTTCTGCTACTGAGTCCTGTATAAAACTCAACACCTGTTAACGGGTTTTCACATGGAGAAACATGTATTTTAGACACCTTTATTCAGAAAAAGTCAGCACGCTGTGGAACACTGAAATTTTACACTTCATCGGCCTTAGCGTTGTATTTACTGCTGTAAAACATTCCCTCCCATTATAATTTTGCTAAAAGATGTTCATATGCTGCCCACTCCTAGTCTGAAGAGAGGGCAGAGCGAATCTTTGCCACCCAAAGCTAAGTCCGGTGTTCAGCCCAGCCTGTTTATGTAGACAGTGATAAGAATGGGTCATTTTGCCATTTCACCCTTAGGCAGTCACCATTGCTGGAGACTTTTAACGTCCTCCCTCCTTATAACTGTCACATGAGATGAAGTGGGATGATACAGGACAATATGGCTTGATGTTCTCCTACCAATCAATAGCCTCCAAAAGTATGTACAAAAGTCATCTGACCAGAGAGTCACTGCTGTGTAGGAAGCACGGACAGAGTGCCAAATAGCAGATGCTTATTGAAGATTCTAATGATTTTAGCTGGAGAATGGATCCCCAGGTCCCTTAATTCTGCAGACTCTTCTTTTAGGAAATAGCAATAAATAAATCTTATGCCTTCCCTCTGTTCAAACTTATCTTTAGGGCTTTTCTGCCTCCCCGTGACATAAAATGATATGGTTCCACTATGCAAAACAAGAACATTATGCATTATGTGCCCTCCTGTGTTCAGGACATACTTGCTCAACCCAGAACTATCCTGTCACATCAGTAAAGTTAGTAACCTCAGGTGACCAAAGCATTAATACTTTATCCGTATGAGCCGGCTGTGTATCACATCTACTGCCTATAGAAGACAATATAAAGAGGTTTGTGTAAGAGGCAGGAAACCTGCAAGCATGATATACTAATGCCCTGATCTAAATTAAGAACAAAACGTGTGATGCAGAAATATATTTATACCCCCTATTTTAAATGACTTCTCTGCAGTAATTGGCAACAATCTTCCAAAAGGGAGATACAAAAACAGTCTACAGCAGTCCCCTCATTTAGAGCCCAGTGACTCACTTGGTTGACTGAGATAGTTGCTGAGATTGCATAAAGATAGACGGTTAAAGAAAATGATGGAAGTAAATTTTCAATGAAAACATAACCTTTTCCGTCTTGCTATAAATTCTGTCCAGAGCATAAATCAGTATCAGTTACATGCATTAAAACACCAGCTCCCCAATTGGGAACACAATGCCCTCCCCCTTGCACATTTTAAAGGACATGGCACTATGTAGGGAGAGCAATAATTTCCTGAAGATTCATGAGCAAGGTAATTTGACATATCTGGTGCTGCCCAAGTTTAAGTTACTATAAATAAAATAGAAAGAGTTTGTCTGTGCTGCTGTGTGTGTGGTGCCGAGGCATTCGGAAGAGTCAGATGCTGTGGACATCTAGTTCATATGCTCTGAAGCATCACATTTCACTGGGATGCTTGGCAACAGAAAAGTTTGCAAATGTTGTACAGTATTTGGAAAGAGCCTGGAGTCACTGCAAACATTTGAGAAGGTGACAGTAATGTCTTTGAAGGGCTTCTTGTCTTAGCAAGGGTATTTCTTATCATTTATATAGTAAAACCATTCTTTGGATGTCAGCAGAATGGACTGACTGTTGGCTGAAGACTGACTTTGAGGACTGCTTTGGTTTGGATTAGATCCAATCTAGTCCATGGGAGGAGGAGTGGAGGTGGGGGAGGGGGAATTGCACCAGGTTGCTTAATTAATCCGGATGCTTTGCTCATTATACCTTGAACTTCCTCAGAGGACAGGAACAAACTAGCTTGCTCAGAGTAAAATGAGTATAACATCAACGAAAAGCTAAAGAGGGAGGAGGGGGGTGCGGGGTGGAATTATTTAGAGTGGTGAGCCTGTATCTGAACAAACGAAAATGTAAGGCAAAAATCTTTTTAGGAGTGTGTGAACATGTACAGATATACATTACGACCCTGCCTAAATGCAGTGAAGGATGAAGCAGAACCTTCTAGTGTCCCTTTTTGCCTTCAGGAACAGTCAGTTGAGGCAATACGCAGGCAGTGTATTCCAATGGCACAGGCTCTGCACTTGCATCCCAAGTGGCTATGCAAGTTCTCCTACTAAAAAATAATGAAGCTGCTGGACGGACAAAGGTATCCTTTTTTTTCTACTTATCTGGGCCGTAGAAGTGTGTGAGAGGCGTGTTTCAAACCACCCAAAGATGCCACAGAAGCTAAGAACTGGCTGACGTAAAGACTCTAAGATTAGCAAAGATTTAGGCGATCCACTCATGCAGGCCAAAAGCTTTGTTTGGGGATAATAAATGATTTTCCCTTAAAAAAACAGGGAAGGGGAGATAGCTGCAAAAAGGAGATTCCTAGAATTTGCACTCACCTGCATGAGTAATTCTCATATATTAAATCATCTGTCCCTCAACAAGCAAAGCCCAGGACTCTTTTCTCTGACTTATCGTGTTAGTGAAAGGATAATTCTGCTCTGGAAAGCCAACACCAGTCTAGCTAGAACAGCAGTCTTCCCGGAGCTTGATATTAAATGTATGAAGTACCATGGCCCTCATGAGGCATTGGTCTTCCCATCTACATTTGTCCTAGACTCGCAGTAGCAAGAGATAGCAACCCAGCACCAGAATAACCTGGGGAAAAAAAAAGGAAGGTAACCCTCTAGTGCATATATCTAATCTCAAAATAAATCTAAGAGAGGAATTTTTTTCGAAGTACAAATGCTAGTCTGTCACCTCACTTTGCACTCTCACCCTGAAAATGCATATTTACAGGGCTATTCAAAACCATGCAGCATGTTCCCTTCATGTCAGTTCACAATGGGAAGTTGCGGATCTCCCATCAGCAGCTATAAAATATGTATTTCTATACTGGATTGAAAATATCAGCAGATTTAGGAGGATTTGAAATCTCTTCATTCCCATCATTCTTCTCCGCAGGCTTCTGCTAAAGACCTAATGAATATGAGTGGAAAATACAGCACGGCATACAATGGCAGACCAAATGCAACCTTCTCTGTTGTATGAATCCTCCTCTGTGCAGTATGTCTTGCGCTTACATGGAAGAATTAAAATAACTAGCATGATGAGATTCCTTGTCCAAGAAAAGAGGAAAACAAAAGGATTCTGTGCGTGCAATGCCTTCCAGCCATTTCCTTCTCTGGGGCTGTGTGGGTTTCAGATGGGCAGATGTCAACCACCAGCCCAGCAACAGGAACGGAAAAGGCACAGTGCCCCATTCGCACAGGCTAGCTGCCCGCATACGGATCCTACCCACTGCCTCTACAGTCTGAAACTTTTTTGCTCTCAGTTACTTCTTGCTAGCTTGCTTTTTTATTCTACATTTCCTCAAGAACACAGTACTAACAACATATTAGTACAATATATTGGTATAAAACATCTGGTTTCATCACTGGGGCCAGATTCTGCCCATTTGGCTCTGTGAATTTTCCCTTGGAGCCTGCACCAAAGCCTTCTCACTGCTATCTTATTTGCAAAAAACAAAGCCACTGAAAAACATCACACCTGGAGCAGTAGGAAACTACCAACTCATGATCATTCCTCTTCAAGTCTGGCAATTATTGTCAGTCCCCTTAAAATTTGTGAATAAGGTTCTCTGAAAATATTTGTGTAACTGTGAATTCAGTAGGATCAATTTTGATCATACACTGGTGTAAATCCATTGACTTGAGTGGAGTTGGTCCTGATTTACAGTCAGGAAAGCCAGGACAAGCATTCCTTTCTTCCTTTTTCTTTCCTTCTTACTTTTTTTTTTAATGCTGTAAACATTGATCTTAGCCAGAGTGTGGAACTGTGAATTTTCCTCTATCTGCCCCAGGCTTGGTTGATTTTACTATTTTCACTACAAAGTAGCTTTTAAAGTTATGAATAGTACTTCTTGCTGCAGTAACCCGCCTTTCATTTTCACTATGAGCAGCACATAATTTGATAGAAACCCACAAAGTAGGCTTGGTAGTGGAAGACTCATTGTCCCCCTTCCCCAGCTGCAGACGTAACCCTGCGCTCCGGGTACACCTGAAGTACCTCTTTGTTAACAAAGATCACACACCGCTGGCTGCTGCAGGACACAGTCAGTTCACATGCTTAATTGCAACAGATAAACAGGGACAGTTCTCTGTATTGCAGGTCGGCCGTGGCCTTAGCATAGACATCCACAGCACAAAAATTCCTGCCTACAGATGTTTTCAAAAACAGCATTCTGCACATGGAATTAAGTTTTCTTACATACATTTAGAAATGGGGGGGAAAAAGCTGTGCTGTTGGGATTTATAAAACTTGCATAGGACTACTGAACATTCTTTTTCTGTCGTTCAGTCTTTTGCTTATGCAGGGTTGAAATTTTATACGCTTTTACTCAAACCTTTGCTCTACAGTATTGTTTTTATGTTTATATATTTCTACAGTGAGTTTCATCGTAGTATATGATGCTGCTCAAGACAAAACTTCTTCCTCAAAAGCCTAGGATGTCATCTTCTCAGATCTTTATTGAAATTAATGGGTTTTTTACCCTTTGTTTTTTTTATCTCTCCTTCATCCCTAGCTCCTTTTCCCTGCATTGCTAGAGTGCCGTCAGTGTGGCCCTAACCTGAGAGCTTGGTAGGAATTCTGAAAAAGTTTTGATATTAGTCAAAATGAATTTCTCCAGCCTCAGTTTCAGTATTAATTAAATATATTGAATGAACAGTGCTTTTTGCTGGTAATAGATGAACCATCACCTTAGGAAACTCCTCTTTTATGAACAGAGAAGAACGTGTTCCCTGAGGTTGCTTTGTCATTTTTAAAAAGTGATATTTAACGTTGCTACAAGCAATTTGTTGTTTAAAAGAACTGATTAGCACAGTTGTTGTCCATCACGCTACGCTACGCTCCCAGTGTTAAAACATTAGCCAAGTGCTATCCTATAACCATTAAACTACCTTCAGTTTCAATCAGTTTTCTAACACAGCCTGATTAACAAAGTTCTGTTTACCCATATGGGATAAGGTGACTGACCAGATGTTCTGATTTTAAAAGATCTGTTGGTGTCCCAGTGATTTCCGCTGGGACATTGAATTGTCCCAGATTTTCCTGCTGAGAGCTTGAGCAGCACAAAAGTTGCTTGCAAGGTAAAGCCCCTTTAGCCCCTAAGGAGTTTGGAAAGAAGGATTAAGGGAGGATCCCCCTCCGAGAGTTGAAGATTCATCCAGTGTGGCTCAGATTAATACATGAGTTATTATAAATAACTGTGCTGGTGTCCTTTGCTGGAGGAAAGCTATAGGGAAAAAAAAAAAACAAAACAGAAAAAACCCCCAACTACGGGGCCTAGAGCAACTTAAGGAAAACCGGCTGCTTTTCCCTGCTGCAGATCTATTGCTCATACTACATGCAGAATGCCGAGGAATTCTTAATATACTTTGCTCCGTGGTGGTTTCTGTGTCTGTGTGTGTATAAGGGGTAAGGGAGGAGGGCAAGGGGGAAGGAAAAAGAGAGAGAGGGAGAAAAAGAAAGAGAGAGGAAATCCTCTTTGTCCTGTGAAGTGCATCACACAGACCTCCTGTGTTGTAATGTAAAACCGCCAGGGTGGCTAGAATGACCATATGCTGTGAATGTGAGTGCTGTGCCTGTTTAAATGTAAATTTCCTCTGTATCAGAATAAAAGAATATCTGTTTAATATGGAATGAAGGCAGTTTGGCAGGATATGCACTACTTCAGGTAAGCCAGAATAAACAGTAACATTGATTAAAAGGAGCCCCCTATTCTGCACCTGTCATGTTCACCTCCTTTGCCACAAAGGCCTCACTGGTTTATTTACCTGTAGAGCTGTTATAATATTTTGCTTTCTAAAGAGATTTGGAAGCCACCTGCCATACCTTTGGCATTCCTTTAACAACAAAGCACTTCAGGCTCAAGTGCGGGAGCCCATTGTTCTGCTCCACAGCATGGAAAAGAAGATGAATCCAGAAGCACAGGATCCAAACAGAAATTATTATTGATTTAATCACATAATCAGCAGCAAACACTTCAGGCTAAGATAGCAAATCCATAACAGCCTGCCCACATAACCACCCTTACAAATTTACCAGCAAACCACTGCGCACACTTAGCAAACAAGAAGAGCAAGGGTCACCTTCACTTGGCGGCAAAATATTGACATTCCTAAAGCTTAAATATGTTTTGAGTTAAGTGTTATCAATCAGTGATAAGAGTTGAATGTCTGTTAAACATAACTACATTGGCAGAAGGATTATAGAATGCTTTCTTGCCATAATCTAGAAGCATCTTTCAGACAAAACTCTGCTTGAAATCAATTGTGCACAAGGAGCTGCCTGCTGAGACCCATTCAGTGTCATACAAAAGAAGAGAGAGTCTCCCTGTGATCTTTAACCATAACCGGTTATCTAATGAGACCAGGGCTTTAATTTCTTTTCACATCAAACATAGAATCAATGCTCTGGATTCAACAATGTGTGTAAACAGGCCGTGAAGCCATCCCTTCAGATGGCAGCCAATTCAGCCTTCCAAGCCCCCCGGCATATTTATTTCAGTGAATCCCCCTTTAGTTCCAGGTAACTGCTCCCATCACGTTGCTGCTGGCTCCCTCCTCACGGATGGCAAGGCGAGCTCACTCTTGTCAGACACCTTCCCCTGGCAGCGTAAAACTTGGGGAGCTGACTCCTGTAGGAACACTGGAAAAAGTATTTTCAGGCTTCTTTTCTAATAAATTTAGCATTCCTGTCTCAGCTTTAACAATTCCTACAGGCAAACGGTGCTACAGTCCGTCTCCCCGTCATACCTTGCCGTCAAAAGGCTGGATGCTGCTTTCACTCAGACAAATACAAAACTGTAGTAACATCGCTCTAGTTTACTTTAGAATTACAGTGGCAAAACAGGTGACAACCTGGTGCGAAGAGTATAGAGCAAATGTCGGCTGGGAAAGCCTAGTGACATTCCAGAGAGGATTAAAATGAGGTTCGGCAAACTGATTCATTCAGCCCTTGTCCTGCTCTGGGATATTTACAAAGTGTGCTTTTTGTTTGTAAAGAGGGCATTTTATAGCATCAGTGTCTATTCTTAAAGATTTTGGAATTTTATTCTGCGCAAATGGTATGAAGACAGCTCCCCTGGAAACCTGACCTAAATAACGAAAAGGACTTTCCCTAAATTTTGTACTGCTGCTACCCTGTGTCCTTACTGACAGAAAAGTGCATGGCTCTGTTGTGTGGATGTGATGAGTAGAGACCCAGTATTTCTGCTTCTCCACTGTGCCAGGCCGTGCCCCCCTGCTGCCCGTAGGTTGTGCCTACCCTCTTACCCAGGCTTGCTGCTGCAGGAGATGTTGACATCTTTGTGCTTTATGGTGGCTAGGTCAAAGCACTCCAATCACAGAATCTAAGACGCCATGAGGTTCAGCCGTCAGTGGTCCACTTGGATTGAAACTGGCTCGGCTATGACTCAGGGAGCCACAGCTGGCACTTAGGACCACAGAAAAGCTCGCCTGTCTTTGTATGTTTATGTAGTAAGTTTCTAGTAACACATGATGTAAAAATATCTCCTAAGAAAAAAAAAAGAGAATACAGTAAAAAAAACATTTGATTGAATACCTAGGAGCCTGCCTGGGAAAGCAGAGACTGAAAGTATCTGTACATAACAAAAGTATATTGGGATGAATCCTGTTTTAGCTATCTCATCAATGCCTGTCTTACAAGATCCAAAGTGGGTCAAGTTTATGGACTGTTTAGCACTTAAAGACTGCTACTGTATTGAGCTTCTTTGAACCCCTCTGGGCTCTGATTGCTGAAACTGATTTGAGGGTTCCGAATTTTTAGCTGGAAAACACCAGCCAGTGGGCAGAGATTAAAGGAGGGGTGAAATCAGAGTTTCCTCCCTGCACTTTCCCTCAAGCCCCGGGGCTTTTGTCCCCAGTCAAAGCTGCTTCAACTACCCCGATGCTCCAGAGCAGGGTAGGAGAGGAAGCCAAGCTGTCCAACACTGAACTGTTTTGACTAAAGAGGAGCTGAGAAGCATCAATAGCAGTATTGTCTCTCTTTGTCATGAGCGATGCCATGACCAGAGATGTTGTGGCTGCTAGACCTGGATCCCAGTGGGGACGCACCACAGAGGCAGCAAGGGGAAGGAGAGAGGCAAGTGGGGGATTTACAGGGATGGGAGAAGGAGTCTGTACAATCGAAGGTGGCCCAAAAGACTACGCTCAGAAGCAATTGGGATCTCTGCCTCTTTTGTTACTGCAGGTCCTAGTGTTGTGGCGGTGAGCAGGCCCTTTTACAGTATGATTATACAAATAGATCAGTATCAGTTTAAACAATGTAGTGGAGAGGTGAGCAAATGGTGGAGAGAAAACTGAACTGACCACTAACAAAAGATACAAAAGACCAAAACAAAACCCAGACCCCCTGCATTTAGCAAATGTCTCAGAATGGCTGTGGAGACAGAAGATATAGCAGAAATAATTTTAGTTGGGTTGTAACAAAAAAACCCCAAACAAACAAACAAACAAACAAACTGAAAACAAATAGTCTGTGTCTTCTTAAGCTCTCTTTTCTCTGGAAGGGGATACAGATTTTAATATGATGCCCTACTACATTTTTAGCAAGCTAGACACAAATGGTCTGGGATTTGTCTCAGATCCCTCCCATCACCAAATTAATTTCAAAACTGAACTGGACAAGGCCCAAAGCAACATGATTTCACTTTGAATTTACATGTGATTTGGGCAAGAGTTTGGACTAGAGACATTCTAGAGTTCCCCCCTAACTCCAATTGTTTTATGATTCCATGATTTTTCCAAGAAAAAATGTTGACTTAAAAAGGGAAGATTCTGCCACCTGGAAGGATGATGCAGTATCAGCTACAGGGAAACAAAGCTGCACTTTGTTGCAGAGCTTTAAGGGCATCATTCAGAAAAATATTTACTAGTTAGTGTGTGCTGAACTCTGAGTGTATCAATGAAGGAATAGGATTAAGCATGTAACTGAGGTGGTCTTAACGGTGCTCTGGCAAATTGGTGCCCAAATGCATAAATACAAAGGAGATGCAGAATAGGAACATTGTTATTATCGGGTGACCTTAGGAGAAGCTTCATGGTGCCAGAAGCCTGAAGGATGAATTGAGTACGAGGCGTGGAAAAGAAGAATGAAAGATCTGGAAAAAATTTAAGAGCAGAGCAACAGGTTCTTTTCCCTGGACTTGCAGTTCCGTAACAAATAATGATTATGTTGGAAAACTTAAAGGTGTTCCCATGAGTTACTTTACAGGAGAAGCAAAAGGCTCCTTTGTGTATCTCTGAAATATCTTCCAGCAGATTTTCACGGTAAGACTGTGAAAAGGAAGTGATACAGGATATTGATACTGGGTTATAGAAATAACACTGTATATTATAACAGAGTGTTTTTCTATATATTCATTTCATTAAAAAATCTTTTTTATTGATTCTCTAATTAACGCTAGCAACCATAAAGACAATCACAAACAAATATAGACATAAATCAAATAGATACTGTATAAACAACTGAACTCAATTTAGCTTGCCCATAGAAGTCATTATGCAAGAATACCTGACATGGCACATACCCAAGTAATGGAGAATCTGAAAGATAACAATAGGGAGAGAATAATGATACTAAAAAAGAAATTTTAATCCAAACACAAATATACCAAATACCTGTAAACTGACATGTTATGATGAAGGCCAGGGTTGATTACCTAAACATAGAGCTCTAAATCCATATTTAGGCATATTAATAAGAGTTTTATTTTTCAGATATGTTAATCATTTATAACCCCCTTGATAAGAGAGGATCAAGCCTTAACTACACAAATACAGCACCAAAAATAACACTACATTCTCAAATAAATCTGTTCATGGGATAAATTAACATATTTATTGAAAAGTGTACATAAAATAATATTAGCTATTTGTCTTCCACTGGTGATTCTTTCTATGGTTTAGAAAACTGCTGTAATCTGATTTCCAGTGCTTAATTATATGCTTGTGAGTGGACTGTTTGGTGGATGAGGAATTGGTTGGATGGTTGCACCCAGAGGGTAGTGGTCAATGGCTCAATGTTCAGATGGAGATCGGTGACAAGTGGTGTGCCTCAGGAGTCTGTATCGGGACCAGTACTGTTCAATACCTTCATCAGTGACATAGACAGTGGGATTGAGTGCACCCTCAGCAACTTTGCAGATGACACCAAGCTGAGTGGTGCAGTTGACACACCTGAGGGAAGGGATGCCATCCAGAGGGACCTGGACAGGCTTGAGGAGTGGGCCTGTGTGAACCTCATGAGGTTCACCAAGGCCAAGTGCAGGGTCCTGCACCTGGGTTGGTGTAACCCCCAGTATCAATACAGGCTGGGGGATGAAGTGATTGAGAGCAGCCCTGCAGAGAAGGACTTGGGGGTGGTGGTTGATGAAAAGCTGGACACGAGCTGACAATGTGCGCTTGCAGCCCAGAAAGTCATTGTATACTGGGCTGCATCAAAAGAAGTGTGGCTAGCATGTCGAGGGAGGGGATTCTGCCCCTCTACTCTGCTTTGGTGAGACCCCATCTGGAGTACTGTGCCCAGCTCTGGAGCCCCCAACATAAGAAGGACATGGACCTGTTGAAGCGGGTCCAGATGGCTGGAGCACCTCTCCTATGAAGACAGGCTGAGGGAGTTAGGGTTGTTCAGCCTGGAGAAGAGAAGGCTCCGGGGAGACCTTATAGCAGCCTTCCAATACTTAAAGAGGGCATATGGGAAATATGGGGACAAACTTTTTAGCAAGGCCTGTTGTGATAGGACAAGGAGTAATGACTTTAAACTAAAAGAAAGTAGATTTAGAATAGATATAAGGAAGAAATTTTTTACAATGAGGGTGGTGAAACACTAGGGCTCTGAGCAACCTGATCTAGTTGAAGACGTTCCTGCTCATTGCAGGAGGGGTTGGACTAGATGACCTTTAAAGGTCCCTTCCAACCCAAACTATTCTGATTCTATGATTCTAACTTTGTTATGTGAGAAATGCCGCTGAAGAAGTCAACATTAACATTTCCTCTCTTAGTGCAGGAGATCTAGACTTTTTTCCCTCATCTGAAGAAGATGGAAGAAAATAGTAGTAAATGTAATAATTTGGCCTTAATACTTAATATAATACTTAACACTTAATATAATAATTAATGTAATAAATTTACCCTTACATTGGTGGTAAAAATCAGCACTCATTTATTCATGGAATAATCTGACAATGTGTTTTACCTGGGCCTCTTACCTTTAGGGCTATATTATTATAATGTATCATTAAATTGTGTGCATTTTTTTACTTATTTTTTTTTTAACCATTATTCTAGCTTTCTCAAATGTCATAGTATTTATGCTGAGAAAGAATATCCATTGTTACAAAACGAAGAATACCAAACAGCAAGTTCTAATGTCAAGTCAATTGTAAGGGTAAAGCTTGTAAGACATTGGGAGAATCTACAATTCATTTTGAAATTAGTTCACTTGTAGATGCTCCACATTTTGCATATCATGCTACTGAGAGTATATTCATGATGCAGGCCTAAATTTTCTCAATTTCTCCAACTTTACCATTTCCTACTGAAAAAATGGCAGCCTGGACTGAGCTTGTTGGGAACTTTTTTTACAGTTAGCCTGAATTCTGTATGAAAATGGCTTTTAATACCTGTTTCAGTTTTCACTGCTGTAAAATGAGGGGTTCATAATGCTTACTTATTTAAACGGGATGGTGCGAGAACTTTAAAGAGAAAAAGTACCACGCCCGTGAGCTCCACTTCTGCGAACTGATGCACTTTGGATTGGATGCTTTGTTAAAATGTGAAAAGTTTTGAAACGGGAATTGTGAGTAGTGAACGATGGCTCCAGTGGATGTTACCAGAATACAATACAAAATAAATGTTAGAAATTCCTTCATCTTGGTCAGCAGGATATTTTGGGAGAATGGGAGTTTCCTAGGCTCTGCCTACTGAGTAGCATGACAGCAAGCAGAAAGGCCAGTAAAGTATGAAAGCAGCCATGTTAGTGTTGCCTCTATAAATCTGCCAGCACATAACTACAGGTGTAAGCCTATTGCCTGTCATGCACGTGTAAGTGCTAAGTATGGCAGCAGAATACACCCAAGCAAATGGTCAGTATTTGAAACCAAAGCCATTACAAGTTAGAAAACACTCATCTAACATGCAAATCAGGATCTAAAAGTAAAAAAAAAAAAAAAAAAGAACCAGAGGGATTGCTCAGTATCTTAAAAAGGCTACAAGAACCATGTAGATCTCCTACTTACCCATCTCAGTTGTTTGCATGCTGCATGTGATTAAACTACATAAAACCATTGTAGAAATATATATGCTTTTTTTCCCTAGTAGCAAATTAATAAGATTTTCACTTAAATAGATTCATCTACAAATCAGTCCATGCTTAGGAACGTGTTAGGGAAGGAATTTTTTTTTCTTGTCTTACATTTGCCAAAATTGATCAAAATATTTGATCATTTTTGTTAATTTGCTGACTCAAGGTATGACATCTTTGGAGAATGTAGGAAGACATAAAGAAGGAGAACCCACAGTACTGAAAGAGGTGGTGGCACCATAACCAGGGTAGTTGAAGTTCCCTGTGTTAAACCGGGATGAGCTGGAACTTTTTTCTTTCTACTTCAAAATTAATATCTACATATCCCTTTCCTTGCTCGCATGGCGCGTGCTTAGTTCTCTGCAGGTTCTTAGAACAGATGATTTTGATCAATTCTTTCCTAACAATATGATAAAATTAAACAAATTAAAACATTATAAAGATGACTTATCATGCAAAATTAACAACAGATATAATATTTGGTGGTAACAGCTGAAAGTAGTGTTAACTACTTTGAAGTGATAAATCGAAGAAAGTGGCAAGAACTTTCAAAAAACATCAGGAAACACTGAAGCACTTCCGGTAATATGGTTCAACTGAAAGTGGGCAAATAGCCCACTTAGTTTTTTCCTCAGTCCTCTTAAAACTCCACATTCTCAAGCTTCTCAGGGAAAGGAGAAATATCTAACTCATACACAAAACCCTAAACCTGGTATTTGCTATTTTGTTGTGACTAATTTCCTTTTTCTCGAAAATTTTATTTACATGTTAATGTTTAAAAAGTAGGCTAAACACTGTTTCCTTGATGTTATGCTGATGCATTAATAAACCTTGGATAAGTTACAGTACCATTTTTAAAAAAGCAGCATCAAGAAAACTGAAAATCAACAGTCAAAATGTTAGCGAGAAAAGATGAAAAAATCAATGATACGATATAAGTGTTCAGCACATACTGTAATTCCTTAAAACATAAAATAGGACTAGGGAAATTAAAAGCTATTGCAGGTTAGCATGAAAGGGTCAGAATTTGACTTTTGATCTATATTACGTCCATGGATTTTAGTAAGGTGTATTAAAATTTATTAAAAGTGATCTGTAGCATTTTCTTTTAAAAGGCTGATGAGACCTCTGGGACTCAAAGGTCCTATCATTATCAATTTTATCAGTAATGGTCCAACAGACTTTGTACAACAACCTTTGACAGTACATAAATAAAGAGAAATGAATACAATTATCTCTGCTTCAGTTTTGCAAAGTGAGTAGAAGTAGTTAGTGCTAGTGAATCTATTTATAGCAAACAGTTTGATTAATTTAGCCTTCTAGCGTGCTTATAAATTGTTCTCAGATGAACTCTCATATTTACAGAGTTGTTTCTTGTTCAAAATTGTTCTCTGATGTTCCCACCCATGGTTTGTTTGTGAACCATATGTATCGACTGTGTCTTGGTTACTACTTGCCACTGGCTACTTTTGGACGTAATATGGTCACATGGATTTCAGTAAGATTCCTCCCACATTTGCACAATCTTTACTCATATACTTTCTGGATTTTTCACACTCAGGAGAAATTCTTTTAATAAATAATTTTTTACAAGTGTCCATTAAGAACAAAATTAAAGAGGTGATGAATATTGATAGCAACAAATCTGTTTATTTTATTCTAACAGTTGACTGCAATTTTTGTTTTGCTTCAAAATATTCATTCAGCTGCAGTAGACAGGAATATGGCACATTCCTTACGTTGGCAAGACTGCGAGAATTGAGGGAAAGAAGCTTATCTGCCTCTAAAACATTTTAGGACCTTCAGCTAGTTTAAAGCTCAATCCAGGCAGGTGCAGAATGCTTCCTATGAAATACTGAACACAACACTGTCACTGGCTTTCCTTTGAAGTTATGGGTGCTCAGTACCTTCCAGGAGATGCTTCATGGCAATTTGCTTTGTATTAACATTTACAAACACATCCTTGGTTGCAAGAATGTTGTCAGAATGTGAATGGCTTGTAAATACTTGTTGAAAGATGTATGCTAACATGGAGGTTTCCAGGCCCATGGGAGTAGTGGCTTCTTAGTAATATGCAGGATTAGACCCTAGAACCACTTGGTTTTGGCCAAGGTTTGCAAACACAGATGCTGTGAATACGTCCTCCACAAAGTGGATCAGAGAATTCCTTCACAGCTTTAATCCATAAACAATGCTTTGAGGTATTTGGAGGTGGGACGCCAAGATACGCACAGGAACTCCTCCCAAAATCAAAGGGATTTTGTTGTGAGGAGGTAGGGTGTGCTACTGTCTCTGTTTTTTTATTATCAGTGTTTCTTATGGTGGCTTAATATATTTGAGAGAAGCCTATCATCTCTTTGTTTAGGATAAGGAAAGAAAAAAGTAATCCTTGCACATTAGACATATCATCGCTGAGAGACAGAGAAAAAAAATTACTCCAGAAACTGCTAGATGGTATATAAAGGTAAGCCTGTTTATAATATTTTTGCATTAATAGAGCATATTCTTCTTCAGATATACCTATTGAACTAATTTAATTTCATTTGTAAAAATGTAGCTCTCCCTGAAATTGTCAGTGATATGATAAAGCTAATTAAGACATGCATGGTGTTAACAGTTTCATTAGAGGAGATAATATTGCACAAGAAAAATAAGAAATCATTATGATGAATGCCTCAACATTACATTACATGTTAATGAAGTGTAAATGATCTAATTATTTTTGAAAGAATACAGATTCGATTAAACTGTCGGAATTAAATTGGAAAGGACAGCCTATTGTACTTTTTATGTACAGACAAGTTAGCGTTAATTAGGCACAATCTACAGGAACAAATGAGGCACAACCCTCGGTGAACAATCATGTATCCGTTGCTCAAGGCAGGTTTCATAAAGAAATATATTAGGGGAAAAATTGTAAGTCAATTAAATACAGTGCTTTAGCAGTGGGAGGGAAAATGAGCAAAAATTCTGTTCCCTCCCCCTACATTTTGAGTGTTTATAATGCAATCACTCTGCCAGTTCTGCTCCATCACTAATTTCATAAATACTAATTTTGCTGATGAGACATTTTGATTGGTTTGCCACTACTTTCCACAAATTACTTTCTGGAGGCAGCATGGATTTTGGATGGAATTCTTCTTTGGGCTCTGCTCTCTGCTATGACCTAACGTAAGATAAGAAAAAAAATGAAGCTAGCAGGCCACGTAGGTGAGGAAGAAGACATTACTCAACCACCGTTTGACCTCATCTGGCTATTTCTAAGGGAGGGATAGTTATAATGTGAAATTTAGCAATCTGAATACATTGGTTTGGGTTTTTTGCCTCATATGATTAACTGCCATTGGCAAAAAATTTAGGAAACTGTTGACCTCAGCTGTCACTCAGAGCCCAAATCAAACATAAGTTTAGTTTCTTTAAGCTACTTGCCATTTTCTCCCCATTTCAAGAGCTCTCTATAGACTCATACCTCTGCAAACATGGCATTAAAATGATTTGAAGAAAAAAAATCTACTAGGTTAGTTCAAGCTTATTCAAGAGTCCTTCAAATACACCAGTACAGTTCCTGTATGTCTGGGTGTTTCGTTCCAATGACATTGAGCTTCAAGGTTTTCTAGCCTTGCATAATTGAGAAGTGGAGGCACACCAACCTACTCACTCTTCGTCTAGTTAAGAGAGAACTGAAAAAAAAATATCTCCTGATATTGCTTTCAGTCAACTGCCCCCAAAATCCATCTGACCCCCATAAAGCCTAAGTCTGCAAGGCAGAGCTGAACGAGTCCTTACTGCATATAAACTAATGCTGCTATATGCATTTTTACCATTACAACTTGTTTGTATGTATTTGTAGCTTATCTACTGAGACTTCCTCAGTGTGCAGGAAATAAATCATAACCCTTCCAATCATTTTCCCCACTCTCCTCCCCCTCCTTTTTTTTAAATGAGTACTGAGTACCTTTTTTCCCCACTTTCACACAAAGTCGATGTCATCCCCAGAGAAAGAAACCTGTGTAATTCTCATCTGTTTTTTTTTTTTTCCTATGTAGTCATTTAGTTAGATATAAAATTTTTAATCCTTTAATGTGTGTCTGAACTCAAAAACCTTGTCATGCTTAGGTCTGAAATTGCTTCACTAACTTTTGCACTCACCTTGCTGGGGAAGAATGCAGATGTAAGGCTAGTATATTTGGTACTCATCCATTTCTCTCTCACGTGTTTCCTAGTTTTCCCTCCCAAATCTGAAGGTTTGAGGTGTGCTAAATACAAGAAACTTCTACTGGTTTGGAAATCTTTGATAGATTTCTCTTCCACACCAGCTTGTTAGCTCTGTTTTGAACATATCCATGCAGCGTAGACACCATCCTGTGACAAGGAGTTCCACGGCTTTACAAATGACATTTTTTATATTGTCAGACAAATGTGTATACCCATGTACTATACAATAGCAATTTGTTTGCGTCAAAGGTTATTAAAAATAATTTTTCTCCCCAAAATTTGTATAACACAAACGATATGATATGACTAATTACAAAATTATTCAGGAATTTTACCTCTATATTAAAAACCCTATTAAAAAGGAAAAGAAATTATTATTCTTGTTCCTGATATTTCAGTTGGATCTCACTGCTGAGTCCTTCCTTTTGGCCATTTCCCAGTCCAGGCTACCAGAAGAGCACTGGACAGCTGCTGAATAGCCGGAGCACATCCACCTATTTTGCCGTATCTGAGAATACAGGTAGTATG
The DNA here is from genome assembly GCF_964199755.1 of Larus michahellis. Classification (NCBI taxonomy): domain Eukaryota; kingdom Metazoa; phylum Chordata; class Aves; order Charadriiformes; family Laridae; genus Larus; species Larus michahellis. The sequence continues at coordinate 66,203,284 of NC_133897.1, read as the reverse complement.
AAAGCAGAGCATCCTGCAGACCCAGATGGACCATTCCCTGGCAGTTGTGTGGGTGAGTGACAAAGCACACATTTGCTGAGAAGTCTTTCTGAACAGCTCGAATGCATCCCATGCTCTGACTCTGCTTGCTATGTCAAGGCTAGGCTCCTCAACCTGACTGCGTAGAGGCAGGACCTACCTTTCTGCAGAGTTAAAATCCCATGGCATTATTGACTTTTTCCATCTGTATTTAGTTATTCCATAAAATGCTACAGCACCTAAAAGCATAATCAAGGATAAAAACTAGAAAATGGGTAGCAGAAATCTTTATTGGAACCCTCAGCACAAATATACATAATCTGTGCCACAAAATATAAAATACAGTATTTTGCCAGTAGCTTATAAAGACATTGACAATTATTCCCTTGTTACCCCAAGTAGATTCATAGGATAATCAATTTCAGGTAATATTTATTCATCTTGAGTGCTATATATTCACAGTTCTGCTTTTTAAAATTTCTTTTGCCCATAATTATTTCTTCTCTCTGTTGCATGTAACAAAACAAAAAGCTATTCACATGTCATAAAATTTGATATATAATAGTTAACAATAACATTTTTCTTGCAACTCCTACTGAGTCCACCCAAATGCCAAATTATCCACTTCTTCTAATAGCAGAATGCAATAGCACTGCACAATTCACATCAGGGGTTCGCTTCCAGAATGCAATACCTCAGGAAGGACTATCAGCATCAATGCAATTGGTGGGAAAGAAGCCACAAAACAAGGGTCCGATCTTGGGTTCAGTGTAAACACCAGGCACATCAGCCTTCCTCACACCAGTCCTGTGACAAAAAAAGGGTCACAGCAGTACACCCAGTGGAGTCAGATGGATTTTATCTAGCGTTCTCTTTCTACAAGCCATCATTCAAGATTGCACAGAGCTGAGGAGGTACCTCTGTACCAGAACCGTATGGCACTGCAGGTGATTACCCACAGCACACCTGCCTTTCAGGCAACGGCACCATCCAGTCTTACATGTCTCCATGCAACCATGAAGGTTAATACCAAAAAAGTTTGACTCTGATAAAGACCCAGTACTCTGATAGAAGCCTGTTTCACAGCCTCTTCTGATGGCTATCCACCTGCTAATTTCTGTTGTAAATGTATTCATAGGTGGGATATGCCCACTGGCTCTGTGTCAACACTGTCCTTAAGCTTAAAGAACTGTTCCCTTGCTAGTGTTTACCTTTCTGATCCATTTACAGAGACAATCATTTCCCCGCTCAGCTTTGTTTTGCCTGGCTAAACATAGTTGGCTCTTTTAGTTGCTCTCCATAAGTGGGAATCTCCCTTCTGCCAGTGACATGATGATCATTCCTTGCGCATCTTCTAGGCTGAGCTCATTTGTTTCAGACAAGGATGACCACAACTGAACACACTATTCTTGTCAAAATCTTGCTGTTACAGCAATAAAAACTTTTAATAATGTTTCTAGAAACACTTTTATTAACTTTGGTTTTCACTAATCTTTCTCACAACCATTTTCAGACTTCTGTCTCATTAATGGCTAGATGTTCCTCAAAATGCTGGGAAAAAAGGGGGAAATTCAAAGAAAAAAGAATAGACCTACAATGTATATTGTGTGGATGACAGAATCTTAGAATCAACTGCTCCTACTGTGCTTTATTAGATGTTAATGTATACATAGCCTAAGGCGTCCAAACTTTAGCAAAGGCTGGTATCTGAGATAATGTTTCCCTTTTGATTACCAGTTTCTAGTGTAGTAGTTTCTGTAAAGCCCAATTTCTGCCCCATTCATCCTCCGATTCTGCTGTGAAGGTCTAGATGCTGTAAATGGCACCACTCCTTTTTATATCTGATTAGGGGACTGGAACACCTCTCTTAGGAAGAAAGGCTGAGGGATTTGTGTCTTTTTAGTCTGGAAAAAAGACGACTGAGGCAGGAGCTTTTCAATGCCTCTAAATACTTGAAGGGTGGGTGTCAGGAGGATGGGGCCAGGCTCTTTCCAGTGGTGCCCAGTGAGAGGACAAGGGGTAATGGGCAGAGACTTGAGCATAGGAAGTTCCATGTAAAGATGAGGAGGAACTTCTTTACTTTGAGGGTGTCAGAGCACTGGAAGAGGCTGCCCAGGGAGGTGGTGGAGTCTCCTTCTCTGGAGACATTCCAAATCCGCCTGGACGTGTTCCTGTGCAACCTGCTCTAGGTGACCCTGCTCTGGCAGGGGGGTTGGACTAGATGATCTCCAGAGGTCCCTTCCAACCCCTATCATTCTGTGATTCTGTGATCTTAGGCTAAATGATCACTGAGTGTCACCAAGTAGAAGGGAAATGAAAAATCTGAGCAGAAGAATAGGATAGTTTATAGTCAATAGGTTTTGGAATAAAGAAGATAAATTAAATCCACTATCACTTTAGCACTTCCCTCATTTTTAATGGTCCTAACCATTGCAGTTGCTCTTTGGAGCCTATGTAAAAAGCATTTTCTTCTCTGCAGAATCCTATGCAGGGGCACCAAATGTTTAACCAAATGCTTCAAGGTGCTGGAAAACATTAGTGCCTAAACCAATGCACTTAACTAGTGATAAAGAATGCCTCTCAGGTAAGGAAATATGTGTAAGTGCAAATTTGATAGAGGATAGTATAGAATTTTCTTTGTATGTACCTGATATCACCTGCAGGTAGGATGAAGGATAAGATGGAGAAATTTTCTATTCTTGTTTAAGAAGAGCCAAGTACAGGTTCTGTAATTTAAACATTGTACTAACATTATCAATTTCACAATTGCAATTTGGTAGATTTTTTTTTAAACTGTCATTCTAAATATTTATATCTAACTCTTCTCTTGTGTCATGTTGGCAGTGGTAATCAAGTTTATTGTCATATTAATTTGAGCTATAATATGGGCTAACTAACCCAAAAGAGTAAGTTAAATTTTTCAGATTGATTTCATTAATGCAATACATTATGATTCATTCCTTGAGTAAAACATAATATGCTAACTAATCATTTATTGTATAAATATGGTGTTATATTAACAAATAAAATACTAAAGGAACATTACTCAAAACTACTCGTAATACCAGGATTCATCCAACAGTTTTTAACAGCATTTTAAAATTTGATACAAATAATTAACATTCTTCTTTCATATACATGCAGGCAACTCTACCAAATTTCAAATGAATAATTTGAATCTCCTAAATGTAACAGAGACCATATTATTTTTACATGTTCCAGATATGAATTGTCATCATGCAGTGCAACATTTTTGAAGGGACTGAAACAGTCTCTCAATATGTTTAGGTTTATTGCTGAATTCGGCCTGTTTAATAGCAATAAAAATTGCAGGACCGGATATACAGGTTTTTGCACCTTTTTAAGGAATAACTCATTGTATCAAATCAGGTCCTGCCAGGAACCCTCATCTTCCTCTATTTTTAAGATAGTATGATTAATTTAATAAGAGTACTCTGATTGCTAAGGTGATTTGAGGCTTCTCCACTGTCTAGGTGTTTTGTTGGAAGATTGTAGATACCACAGCCAAAAGCCATGTTTCCTTGGAAAAGCATGAGCTATCTTTAAAGCACACTTAAAGCACCTACTGAGTAGAATCTGAAGCTAATTGCAATAAATATATATGTTTTGCTTACAAACATTTACACAAACATTAGGTTTCTTCATCCAGAGTAACTTTTTTGCATCATTTCTTTATTCTAACACTTCCAATTAATGAAACATGGCATCCATAAGCACCACTGAATGTGATACAGAAGCATCAGCCACTTAATGCATTGTAAGGTATTTGATTAAACCATATGAGTAATTTGCATGTAGTAGGAAGTAATGACCATCCCATTTGACGTGCATTAGCATTCCAGTTTCTCCTCACTGCCTCTATTTTCTCTGCAGTAACAGCACAGCCACATTTTGCAGGAAACCAACCTGCTTTCCTCCCACATTTGTCAAAAGAACCGAAGTCCTGCGGGGCCTTTGCTGAAATGGACAATTTCAGGAGCTATAGTGACAATGAATAAAGAGGTCAAAGTACTTGACTGGATTTATGGTACATTAAGAGACTGGTGCAGCCATGGTGGTGGAATTAGGGCAGCCATTTAACTCAGCTACAGGGACCAAGATCCCAAGGTGAACATTTTGTGGTGAGCTGCAAAGTGTCTACAAAATATCTCTACAATCCGCATGCTGTAATCTTTCTCAGCTTGGAGACTTCTAATAGGGTTAGTAGTAAAACTCTAATAAGATGATGGCCCTATATGGTATGTACCTTGAATCCCTTGAGAGCTTTTTACTTATCTGTAAGACATTCTTGCAAGTTTAATTTTGAAAACCTCCATTGTGGTAATGATTCCCCATGAACTATGATGCTATTATATATACTCTGTAAGCTTTTAATATAGCAGTCTCCACCTAAATAGATTTTCTCAATGGAAAACAGATTTATTTTTAACTTTATGACTTCTTATACTGTAATTTGATAACTATAATGCCAATAGGTTAATCATATTGATGAAGTACCCAGAGAGACTGTATTTAACACTGCTTACCCTGTGGAAAAGTAACCTGATTTACTGGAAACCTTTTCACCTTTAGTGGCAGGGGAATAACTGCTAGTTTGGCCCTGTGTTCAAACATATAATTCCATAGGCTAGCATGTAACCCAAAGGCAATATTACCACTGAAGGATTGATCTGAATTAACAAGCTTTAAAAAGGGGGAGGGGAGAGAGAAGACGGAGAGGGAAAGGAGGGAGAGACAAAGAGAGAGTGCTATCGCAAGCTACTACGTACTTGGTATCTTTCTCTCTATATAAAGTTCATTTTCAGAATGTTGTTTGGGAAAATTATTTCTTTTATGGAATCAAGATAATTGTTAGCTCCTTTTTACGTTTTCTGAAATCAGGTGGTGGATATTAGCAAAGCTTTTTAAAGACTGGCACAAAATAAATTAAATCTCAGTGCATATATGTAGACTAACAAACAATTTCCTCAAAGAAAATAAAGGATCAGTAGTAAACCTCTTTCTTCTGAAACATACAGCTGCAAGCAATTTGTTCTATACTTTTGCCGTATATCCAGAGATCTTGCAGTTGTCAAACAGAATCATAGAATCATAGGGTTGGAAGGGACCTCTGGAGATCATCTAGTCCAAACCCCTGCCACAGCAGGGTCACCTTAGAGCAGGTCGCACAGAATGCAAACATAGCCTTCATTGCATCAGTTCGCTGTCAGTCTATGAGTGTACTCCCTTGCGGCAGAAATTGCAACATCCTAAAGCATCCTAAACTCTGCACGGCTCTTCCCATGCTCACCAAAAGACATGATTACAGGAGCTGGAATAGTAGCAATGTACCAGTCTTTAGACTTTAGGAGTAACAGTGGCTAAAAATGTTGGTATGGAATGTCTGCCTCCTGGAAGGAAATCATACTTCAAAATAAGTTTGCTCTTCATTACCTAAGACATGCTTTCTCTGAGAGACAGACCACCTTTGTAATACGGCATATACCATTGAATTTTCAGGCACCAGTAAAATAATTGCTCTGTCAAATAATATTAAATAACCTGAAGTGAAATCATGAGTACACCTGAGAAGCAAATCACTTTTCCTAATAAGGCACTTAATTACTCTAAAAATTGTCCTTAAACTGTTTTCATATCTCATATCTGTCCTTTGCTGAGAAAATTCAAATCAATAGGAATAATCCTAGGAGAACAGACAACACAGAAATTCCCGTTCAGAGGTGTAGCAGACATCTCCTGTTTTGTAGGACACATCACACGGTGATGGCAGGAATGTAGGCAGTGCGATATCTCCAGATACATGCCGCATACACGCCGTGTACATGCATACGTGCGGCAAGTGACGCTGCTGGTTACTCAGCACTGCAGTGCTGATGTGTGGTCCAAGGTTCTCAGAAGTAATTAATGATATATAAGCCTGAACTCTACTTACCACAAGTTTTAATGTTTTAGTCTGAGGTTTACTAAGGATTCAGAGGAGGGGAGCCTGGACTGGAGAGTGGTGGGAATATAAGTAGTTAACTTTTTTAAGCAGGTAGGCAAGCGACGGTTTATAGTGCTGACGGATGGCTAAATGCCATACCACCACTCTTGATTTATTTGCTTCTCTTATGCAGCCTTGAATTACAGAGGGAGACAAGAGGCTTAATTTAGCTAAAGGAAGAGCACATTTAGGACTTCTGCAGCTCAGTTGTTTCCTCAGTCTGCAGAAAAAAGGCAGAGGAGCTGTGGGGGGCAGCATTGCCAAGTGCACCCACCAGTGCTATCAGCGCAGTTTTTATTTCAGCATAATTGAAAAAAGGCAATTATGACTCATTCAGTTAAATATGAGATATGGAAAGGACAACATAAATACATGGAAATAATAATGGTGTTTTGAGTTTCAGGTGAAAGAAGAGAGCTGAACTATTGCCAATCCTTATGATAAGAATTATAAATTCGCAATACTTGACATCCCTTCAGTAGTACCAGTTACAGAAGTAATGCAAAAAACATGGGAGAAGTTCTATTTTGGTCCATCTGAATTGGCTTTACAGATTTATTATGGAAATACAACTGGAAAATATGAGCCCTGCAGAAGGCAAATAATAAAAGATACACGGAAATGTATTCATTTTCCAAGTTTTATTTTTGCTTCAGCATCAGAATTTTGAAAGTCCTTGTGAATGTTTGTATGTGAGTGGATATTCTGTAGATAAAGAAAACAAGACAAAGTTAGATGTAACTCCACTCGAACTAAAAAAGATCTTTGAATATGACAATGCATGTGAGGTATGTGTTAGGCCTGGAAACCCTGGTCATGTATTTGCTATCCGCTTTACCAAACACTGTATTTTCATGGAAGAAAAAACATTGCCTCAAACAGTTTACTATCTAAATGTATAACAAGAACCTAATAGGTTGATGTAACCAAAATGACAGGAGGAGAAGCACAAAGTAATACTGAGGTAGTCATGGACAGCATAAACAACTATAGTCCAGCATGACTGTGAGGCCCTTAATTTTTAGGATGTTGGAATTTTATTCTGAGTTACATGAGCTTGGTTTTTATCACAGTCCCTCTTTCCTAACTCCTGTTGGATGATTCAATGAAAAACTACAATACTAGCTGTACTTTAGGGGAAACAAACATGGGTATATGTAAAATATGTTTGGGAATGGATTTTCATACCTCCAGCTTGCACTGAGTTTAGGCTTTCATCAGAAACTAATTTAGAGAAGCAAGGACTACGCATGTCCAGTGGTGCCCTCAACATGCATCATAATTACTAGTAAGAAAGCACAGCATGTTACTTGCATAATGGGTTAAGGCTTTCTTTTTCTAAACTATTCTAAAATCCACAAATTTTCATTTTTTTATGAATCATTTTATAGGGTAAAATTCAATACAGATTTCTGATGAATCTAAATATGATTCAGTTTTCACTTGGTGGCAGACAGGCGCTGCTTGTTTCATGCCTTCGCTAGCTGGTCTACAATTGCCCTCTTGAAACTCCTAGTATTGCCTCTATTATCTGCCCATATCAGTTTCCAAATCACAGAAAAGTTTAGGGCAAACAGCACACCCCAAGGGCAAGCGAGGAGAGCACCAGAGAGGAGATATCACCTTGTTTAGATGCCTTAGGATGAACTTGAATTTCTTTTCCAATACTTGGGTTCAGGGGCATGCTTTTAGACAGCAGCCCCTGTCCAGTCCACAAGGCTGCCCTGTCTGCCTTTCAGTGGAAACAGGCATACTTGGTGTGTACATTTAGCGTACTTGGAAGATGAATTCACATCTCTCCTGAGAGGATTTTCTGATGGGGAAGCACAGGGTTTTTGCATTCTGTAGTAGCAGTAACATCTGAGAAATACGTTCAAAAAGGACCCGTGTTAAAGGAGGAATATAATTTCTGAAATGGTGTTATTTTCAAAGATCCTCAGCTGGAAAAGGTGGACCAGTAATTGCAGAGCTGTTTTAGGATGAAAGGAAAGAAAAATCTCTGGAGTTGCTAGTTTTTAGAAACCTCGAGAGTCACCATCTATGTCCAGTTCAAAGGAGGCTGAAAAGTGTGAGCTTTTGCTACTATTAGAGAGTATGTGGCCAGGCGGGTCTGTACTTCACCATCGCTATCCACCACTCTCTAGAATCTCTCCTCTAGAAAGCAGGCCTACAGTGAAAAAATTGCAGGCAAAACCTTGAGGTTTCATTGGTCATGTAATTAATAACTGTTCATGGAAACACAAAACCCCAGAAATATATGACACAGAACTAGCGGTAGTACACCTTAAGAAATACTGTAAGTGTTTAATTCAGTGTTTGTCTAGTATTTGTGAAAGTGGAAATCTTTTTTAAAAAGGAGGAAATGTGCTGTGTTAAATTGGTCCATCCCTGCTGTGCTGATAGATACCTTGTCTCTTGCTATTGATTGTAGTAGCTGTGGCTCTTGAATAGGGCTTGCCAAATTATTTACTGCGAAAATAAAATTCCTGAAAAATGCAAGCAGTTTGGATCCCACTTCAACTTTATGAAAATGGTCTTACGTCACAAATGACAAAATGTCATTTACCTCTTAGCCTTCAAAATTATAACCAAAGCCCAAGTAGAAACAATCTTAGTGACGCAGGTTGCAGTACTGTTGCAGATGCATACTTTGCAGTGTGAGATACTTGCTGTTCTGAAATACAAAAGTTCATTTAAATTCCAAATATTTTAACAGCTAATGCTAGGATTTAAAAGTCCTAGTGTTTAAGAACCAATTAATTCAAAATAAGGTTTTTTACATTAAATCTGTGACACAATGACAACTATATTCTGTATTAGATGCTATTGTCTTCTGGATAGCAGGTAAGTCTGCTTTTTTCAATTCCCTGCTATATCTGACATATAGCTTGTTTACTTGCAGTGCAGGTATGAGGTAGGGATACCAATCATTTGGGAAAGCCACAAGTTTTGGGAAGATGGGAGACCCTTTGACCTGGGTTAAGTCAGGAGTACTGAAAGTGAAGGAGAGACAGTAGAAAACATAACGCCACATCAAAATTTGTTTGTTAACGGTGGTCATTATTCAGAAGGGCCTGGTGCTAAGGATTGCTTTGGCAAGTTCCAAATGTTTGTTGAAGAGTATCTACCATTGGGGGACACAAAAGGAAAAAGGAGCAGGAGGAACTGTTCCCTACAGAGAAGGTACAGAGACACTGCAGAACAGCTGATGAAAAGATCACAATGCAATTAATCTGAAACAAATGTGCTAGTGTAACCCAATCCTGAAGTACGACTGAAGGAAGAAGTTGCAACAGCCTCTGCATAAATTTCATCTCATGCTGCTCTCCTATATGCTTTGATTTAAACCAAATCTTCCTTTCATAAGATGTGCATAGATGGCTATAGACAGTGCCCAGATGGCTTCGTGGTGAACACTCATGTGGTTTGCTGGACCTGGATGGTTTTATGTGGTTGAATAACTGAATTCAGTACAATTAATTTTGGAAAGTATTTCAGGTATTATATAGCACCCGATAGCATAAGATGAGAAGCAGAACACAGCAAGTCCTGGCCTCAGTGCATTTTTACTTTCCTCATTGGCTTGTGGAGAGGAAACCTCACTTACTGCCATGACTGCTGTCCTGTCAGATGGTGTTTCATTACAATCCACGCAGGCTGAAGTATACCAGCAATGACGCTGAAATCCTCTTGGCAGCTTAGGGTGAAGGGCAGGGGTGGTAGTGTGTTATCATAGCACGTTTGTCAACTGGAGGCGCTTTATTCCCACCAATAATAAAGGCACAGAAGGAAGGCAACAGTAATGTTTAGTCAGGCAGCATACTACACAGGTACAACTGCCATCCATCCTGATGTTTGGTATAGAAAATGCTCATGTGAAAAAGAGACCGACTAAACACAAGCATATTCATATTTCAATTTTTGTTCAATAATGGTTTTACTTTACTTATTATGAGTCACAGATGGCTTTTCAAAGGACTGTTGCTATTACCTGTAAACCTCTAGAACACATTTCTCAGGGAAAATATTTACTGATGGCTCTTTTATCAGAAATGTCACTAGAATAAAATAATTTTCCACCACATGAGTTGGCAAAAATACAGGCATTGTGACAGAAGCCAATAATTCAATGTAAGATATTGATAGTCATACACGCCGCTTTCCATTTTGAAAAGTAGCATCATTCTGTGAGGTGCATGAACAGCCCATCCATCATTCGTAGCACATTAGGGATCCCTGCTATGTCACAGAATCTCTTTTTGATGTGCTATCACTGTTGTTGGCTACATGGCAAATTACTATATTTAGTGTACTGCCTAACCAAAGCAGCTGTTGCTGGTGTGAAAATTGGGATGTTATTTCCTCCTGAATCCCTGCTAGGTTACAGCTAAATGTTTGGAGAGCACAAGTGACAGAACAAAACAACTGCCTGACATAACAGCACAGAACATGAACATAGAGTCATATAAGGACCCACAAGATGTGTTCCACAAGTTAAGACACACTTAATTGCCTTTTACTTTCCTACTGAGTTTTCAGGTGTATCCCACAGTGCCACTTGCAGCACCTTATGAAGGCTTCTGGTCACTCTAGAAGAGACAACTATGCTCTTGAGCACACCACTTTTATTCTGCTACTGCCTTTACTTCTCTCTTTCTCTGTTTTGCTAACCGTGGCTCCACCTATCTGCTGCTGTGTTTGATTTGTGTTCTGGTATCCTCTCTCTGAACCACAATAGTCAATATTTCTCACTTAAAAGAGATGGCTACTTACTTATTTAACATACTTAAATATGCTTATTCTAAAGGGAAGCATCACTTCTGATTCAGGCACAATGGTTGTGATTTATCAATACCTGTTCATCTCTGCTTACCTTTACATTTTTATAAGCATATACATTAATCCAATGCTTCTTCTCTCTTCATGCCATACTCTTTGCAAGTGCTCAGCAGGTACAATCTCAGAACTTCTTCCACTCTTCTTGGTCTGGCTGTTCTTCCAGTTCACCGAACAAGCAGTACCTCTCTGCCAAGCACTGCAAGGATGTGCTGCTGAAGGAAAAAGCCAGCTCAGCGTGGTGGAAAACTGTGGCCATGAGATACCAACAGGGGAAGAGGCCCTATCCTTATTACACATACTTAACATATTTACCTTTAGAAGAACTGGTTGATATATTTTACAGTGGCCCGTTTCCATTTCAGAATAGGAGTTTCATGAAAGACTTGGTTTTGGGTAGGTTACGCAATTTTCTTCCTGAAGGTGCTATGAATAGCTTTGTGGAAGAACTGAATCAAAGACGTATTTACTTAAAAAATCTCCTACAAAATTTTTCAGTAAATGTCTTGCATTAAGTTATTTGAGGGAAAACATTTCTTCATTCAACCCTAATACAAACATCTTGGGTTTTATCTGTTATCCGTCTGTTCTTTTCTGCTGGTGGTAAAGGAAAAAAAATTTATAGTGACTTTAAAATGTAGATTTCTCTTTATCTGCTGCGTACTTCATCTCATTAAATTCTCAGAGGGATAAAGTTAGAAACATATTTTCATTTTAATGTTTCTCTTCTTTACCCTTTCTGTAATCGTTTCGTTTTGAAAAACTGTGGCAGCCTATGGTATTCAAACCAAGGTGGGAGATGAAAAAACTCAAATATTACTTGTTCAAATACTTTGTGCTTCTTCCTCTCCTGGTGTATCTCCCTCTCTCCAGCCAGCACTATGACCCAGCATGGCAGTGCAGAGTGGGGGAAAGGAGGGAAAGGGCAGAAGATACATGAAAGTATCTGATCCAGCGCAGATTGGGAGTGGGTTTTTTGTTGTTCTTTTTTTCCCAAAAGGGAGGCAGGAAAACATAAAAAATTGTGCCAGATTCTGACATAAGGGATACCAGCTGTTTGGAAGAAGACATGAAAACAATAAAGGAGTAAGACACAAAAAGCGGTGACGTATCTACCTCTGATTTTATTTTTCAAGCACTGTGTTCCTTATTTTAGAGGAAGAACTAATTTTTAACCCCAAATCTCCTACACAAGTTTCTTTCTGCTGATTCCTCAGCCTTCCAAATGCACAATTTACTTCATTAGGCACACTTTATTTTCATTAGAACACCTACAGAAAATAACACTGTACAGAGATACGATCTTAATCCTGAGGGCAGTTCTGCCATGTTATTTCTCTAGGGCTTATTTGCCTGACTCTAATGCCACACTAATATGGCTACCTGGTATGCTATCGCTGCTTTAAGTTCAGAAGCTTGCTTTGTTTCTCTCTTGAGCATTTATCATCTCAGGGTGCAACAGTTCTGCTTTTCCTCCCTCTTTTATCCTTCTTGTGAAAAACAGAAATAGCACTTTATTACCTCACTTTTTTTTTTTTTTTTTGGTAGGGATAAGATATCTAAGATTGTAGGATTCTGCAGCCAAAAGCATACCCAAAGTAGGTAAACTTACAGTGCAGCAAAATTATAATTTACACTACTCCATTTGCATGGAATCAGCAACATCCAGTTGCGGATTTGCTGTTGCACAACAGGGAAAGAGAAAAATTTTCCAGTTCCTGAATCTGCAACACAAAGACTCAAAGCACGAATTCAGAAAGTTCTCCAAACAGTAAGTGGAAGAGCAGTAAAATAAATATAGAACTGTGCTGAAGCTGTGTGTGATGAACAGCACTACAGTAAAGTATTGGTTATCCTGTAATGGCAACAGTCCTGCTCTGAGGTCATGTGATAAAAGAATTTCACTTCCAGAAAGTCACAGTGAGGTTGACAAAACATTTAGTAAAGGTTCAAGCTGCCCTCGCAGATCACTTCTAGTGGGAATTTTAAAAGATTTATTGGCTTGTCTTTCTTCTATCTCTTTTCTCAATTCACTTTATCCTACTTGCTCTCTCCTATCTAGAAATTATCATTTTAAAGAAGGGAAAGAAAGAAGTTTTCAAGCAAGAGCTAAAGAAAACCTCCCACTTTTGCAAAGGCTAAAGGTAGAGCTT